>NW_008751833.1:418329-431666 GCF_000715545.1 Opisthorchis viverrini
CACGCTCATGCCATATCAATTCCTCAACAGCGACTATTTCTATAGTCAGTCAAAAAATTCCGTCGCGCCTGGAGACGATAAGCGACATTTGTGATTGCATATGTGTGCACATACGCCCTGCATGTTCCACTAAGAGAGTTGGAAGTATTGATAGAGACAGTATTGATTGACAGAAGTATTGATAGAGAGACGTTTACCAGGCTTTGCAGCAAAAGCCATCCTCACAAGGTAGATAAGCAACTTTTGACAATTTGTAGAATCAATCGTAACTCGTGTGCATACATCATTTGTTTGTTTTCCTGTCGAGCTTGACGAATCCACTTACTGGACTATCGTGCAGCGTTTCGAAAGTGACTGGAGATTAAATTTTCGTCTGGCCCAATGGTTCGCTGGAAGGCTGATTGAGCTTTATGACAGATGGAGAACCAGTCACCAAGCTTTCCTAGTGACAGATCGAATCTCTGTCAACTGAAAGAGTTTATTTTTTATTGCGGGTTAGCAAGTGTTGAATCCGGTGTTCATCCGCACCTTTTGGTGGCCTCTTTATTTTCCTCTCTCACCCAGTAAGTGTGTTGTGTAGTGCCTTGTTTGTGTGATCTACATAGACCCTGGCGCAGCGCACACAAATTCGTCCTGGTGATAGCTGCTTGTTTAGTGTTGCAACGTTCGCAAATAGTTACTGGATAACGGACGGAAGTTCACAGACCACCTTAACAAAGGACAACACATTTTGCATTCCAGCGTGCACAAATTTCTTCTGATCCTGGCACGAAAATTCTCCCATTTTTTACCTTTCACGAAGTGCAATCCGCTTCACTTGTGGTTTCAGTGGATTTTGAGGGACCAGGACCGTAATCACCTCCCGTTCATATAATGCTGAGTGAACAAGTGGGTTAAATTTGCCAGTGAGCTCACTATTTTCTGTTTCTTTTTCAGTGAAGTCGAGCAACAACACTGAATTTTATGAATATCTGATTGATTATCCGCTACCATCCACTACTTTGGGTCCTTCAGTGTTTATCTGTCCTAATACTTAATCTGGCTTGCGTGAGCGCCCATAAATATACCCATCAGTCTGACTGACTCATCCTTTGTTCCCAAACAAACCAGCTGATATAGTTGACTCATACTAAAGATCAACCTGCATGCGAGATCACTCACCAAAAAGGGTCCCTCTTGATTGGTCATTTGTGGTCCATTTTAATGTGCACTGACAGTATCTCCTTGACTGTGGAAGAAGTATTTTCAAGACAACTGCCAAGCTCGGACATCAGAGAAACCACCAACAGACAAGCCACGTATTCCGAGGTGTTGGAGGTATCCGTACTCAATGTGGTGTTTGCGCCCAAAAAGACCGAAGTGTGGCGCTCAAAGTACCAAGATGTGTATTGCATATACTTACAGTTGTGGCTTTCAGTGTGCGTTTGGGAATTGTGCGCTTCATCAATGAGATAACAACTATGGTTAAAAAGTGTCAGAAATCAAATAGTCCTGTGCCGCAGCATACCGCAGCAGTACCGTATCCTTATTTCCACTAGGAAGTCTTTAAGTTATTGCTGGTTCATTGTAAATGGGATCACAATTCTGTATTGGTGATTGCATTGTGGATGTCCGCAACATAATCGACGATGTAACAAAGAACAACGAGCTCATGAATTTGGTTCATTCGATGTTTTCGTTCCGAATTACCAGCGATCGAGTCGAGGAAAGGTTCAAAACCTTCTAAGACTAGAAAGGTTTCGGCCGAGCGTATTAATTATTTGCATTCAAGACTAATTTACAAGCCAGTTACCAAGACACTAGGAAGGCTGACATCAGAAGGCTTATAGAACTTTTACTTCTCACCTCAAGTACAGTTCCTGGCGAGACGCTAATTTCTTTTGGTTTCGAGCCAACGTGTCTGACGGTTGCGTAATATAGCCTGTGGGAGGTCAATGCCGGAAGCTTTGTCAAATGAAATTCAAACGCTTCAAGAGAAATACAATGTGTCAAGATCTAAATAGCGTGAGAATTAATTTTTAAAAATAGATTGAAAAATTTAGATACCAGATCACTGCTACTTCCAAATCATCATCCTCGTTCCATTTCTTCTCCAGTTAATCAGATCATCTTTCACCTAAAGCCCTACCATCAGTAAGTTCACCTCACTTCAAGGTAAGTTTCAAGCAGTGAGGTATTCAAGCTCATCCAGATGACGTATATTCAGTACCTTTATCTAGCTGGTATTTGTTTCATTGCTGTAAACATTGCAAGAGGGTAAGTCATCTGACTGAGCTTGGAGACTACAGCAATCAAAACTTCCATGGCAGTGTCAAGGTGTCCAACAAGCTTCAGCAGAGCATAAGTCCTTGTGTTTCAACAGACAGACGGCATCACCGAGACAGTTTCTGCTCAGTGTACATTGTCTCGGAAATGACAACTCCAACAACTTCCATTATTTGCCGCTGCTAAAACATTTTCAGATGAACCTGCCAACGGATCCATAAATAGTACAAATGCGTGTTAATATATGTAAATGAATAGAAATAACACAAGGTTTTGACTGAATTGGACCCAATTGGATAGAACATTTACGCCAAACCGGTTTGGATTGACAGCACCCTAAAAATTTCACACTCAAAAGACAAAAATGAGATCTTTGGGTAAACCAAATACGGGACTACCGAGATTCTGTACACACGAAGGTTATGGTGAACAAGAGTACACCAGTGAGGATATCGTGGGACACATTTCCTGACGACGGCACTATCCTAATACACCGTCTGATGAAGTTAACCTTTAACCAGCCGAGTATTAGAGTATGAGAGTAGTTTTAAGTTATCCATTTGTTGAGCATATCGAAACGTAGGTTTGATCAAACTCAAAGTGAGTGAAATGCAATTCAATCCTACTGAAACCGCTCAGAACATGGGGCTTCAGAAAAGGCTTTGCCGACGGCGCTATCGTCAGCTTATTTCCTCACGATGCCTGAGTACGGAGTCTGTGTAAACTGTTGAAAGAAAACGTGATCACACAGTCGTGATTTAACTTCTGCCGTCACTCACTAGATACTTCTTAGATTCAGTGAAAAGTTGCGAAAACGTGGCAGAATAAGCCCATGCATGTTAGTCCGTTGAAGCCTTTCAAAGGGCAACGCTTAACCAAGTGGACCAAGGGCATTGAAGAGTCTATGGAGCAAACGTACATTTAATCATCAATCGCTTTAATCAAAGCCCAATGTTTGCATACTAATGACCAATAAAAACTGCTCGACTCTCAGAAATAATGTAGAGTACATTCTAAGTCACTACTCACCTGCGTCCGGATTTTTCCACCTCTTCGCAAAACTTTTGGGTCTTTGCTTCGTCAATTGGTATTTCGGTTTGCGCAGCTGCGTGGCAAGTCAACGGTAAAAACAGTGAGCTTTCAGCTGTAGCGAATTCTGTTAGCGCCGAATAAACAAACCCATCTACCAAAAATAGCTGAAATCCGATTTATGGAGGGTCACGACTAGTCAGTAAGTCAAAGTGTGGATACTGGGCTTGATGCGGACCCAGTTTAAGCATAGTTGCACATTTTCAGTGAAAGGACAGATTCCACTGCGCTTACTGCCACGTTTCTCGTTATGCTATGATTTCTATTTTTAATCGGATACTGCTCACTTTCACTCATTTGCAAACTAATTTGGTTCTCTAGAGAGACTCACCTGGAACCCAGCTGAATCTCTCGTTTATGATATTCTCAAATTAGTTTGCAAATGAGTGTATATTCGCTAATTTCGTGCTATTTGGTTTCAGGTAGAACACAAGTTTGACGGAAACCCGGGGAGTGCGCCTACCTGATGTGCCCCAAAAAGGGCGAAACCGTTCGTGGAGTGTCGGCGGATTTTCCGCAATCTTATGGGTAGTGCACTACAAATACATGTTGTTCACTTATGTTTGGTTGTTGGGCAGTTGAATTTACAGTGGTCACCACTGAGGACGGCCATACTTGGGACCGGATGCCTCTTGCAGGTATTCGTCGTTCAGACCGTGAAAGTACCATTCTGCAAGAGAGCTTCTCGCTCGATTCAGTAATATGCTCTCGGAATAATAACTCACGGTCTATTTGTTGTCAACAAAATATAAAAAGAAAGCTGTATCAAGCATTAATTTTTATCAAGCCAAAAATACAGCAGCAGACATGTCGACTGGCTTGGTCGGTTCCGCTACAGGATTACCCCAGGTATTAGGGCAAATGTCACTGTACCTGTTTTTGATTAGATCATTTGTTTCCCACATTATTGCAACAACAGAAAACAAGTTTCCTGCGTATGGCCGATTTACCGTTAGCACCAAGTGGAAATATTTTATTGGTTCCTTTCTAGGGTTATGACGGTTTTCAGTGAAGACGGGATGAACGAACAATTGTATCACTCTCCTGAATGCGCTCTCACAATCTAACCCGTTTATCAATAGGGTGTGATAAGAGAAAGCATTGCTAAACTCAGAAATTGCTATCTAGGTCTATCTTCTTTCTGAAGGTCCATTAAGCGGTTTTACGGCTTATCTGGAAGTGTAAAATACAGTCGACGAACCTCAGAGGCTTCAATAACATGCGGACGACGTACCAGGCACGGTAATTTCAAATATATTTGAGCATAGACCTGTCTGTCGTTGATTTGTCATTTGTTGTGCAGTACCAATACTATGAGCAGGAAATACACACCTTACTGCGAATCGGCCAACGGTCAACTTAGCTTGTCAAAGACCCGGTTTGTAAGCCATTGCAAAGAGATACACCTGAATAATTACCTTAAATCAAAGCCTCGTTTTCGTTCGGATTTCAATCAAACATAGCCATATCTTCTTCTGCTTCTGATTCAAGAATAGTTTACTCAGTTTGGATGATAACACTATCCGGAAATTAATTTATTCCTGTCATCTGAGCGCTTTTCTTACAACACAGTCTGGTGGGGACGTCACGAAGGACGTTTCGTCGCTACTTAATTTTGATGAATTCGGTTAAAAGACTCATGAGAAAGACACACACGTAACCCGCTATGGTTCAGTCCGGTGTATGTACAGGTAGTGGGTAAGAGCAAAATTCGGATAATTGTCTCTCGGATATCTTCATTATAAACTCCTGAATATCTAAAAGTAGGCAAAGTATAAATACCACCAAAAGACAGAGATTAACGTAATTGCTCGGATGAGCCTTGTATAGCTGAGGAAAAAACATTCGCATTTCGTGTTTGCTTGAACTCCAGCTGGTTGGCTATTCTTATGCTCAATTCCAACAGGTTCACTTGGGATGAGTGAGGTGCATATTGATTAAGGTGACTCGGAAGGACGCAATATTTAATTTTATCGGATTTTTGAAAGGGTGAACTGACGAGAACTTGAAGAGAACTCCAAGTTGACTGAATGGTTATTAGTGAACATCTTTCACTTGTTTCTGGCTACTTTACGCTCACCTTGTTTTATGTTCGTGGCTATAACAACCGATCCTGAACTAGGCTTTCGAGTGACTTGGCCTAGCGTGGAACTCTGCGATGGAGACAAGACAATAATATGAGGAACGAATAAGAGACCATTCTACACAGGTGAAGTGAAACTACACGAGAATTCAAGGATATACTTTATTGAGACAAACGAATAAACAGACTCATAGTGACGGAAACCCAAGAAAACAGTAGGAATGTATATTTACTCTCTGAAAAAATTGTCTTAGAGGATTTTTTTCCTTTTCTAATGACTCATGCTGCAATGATGACTTCGTCCTGTCAGTGAATCCACTCTATACCGAACAGTCGGGAATCACTATACAGCTGTTCGGAAATTATTGGTAGTCATCAGTAGTGCACGGCTCACAGGTTTTTAGAGGTACGCGAACTCGCAACAGTAGTCAGAAACTAAGACGTTTGTCCTGAGCTGCCGGTAAGCAGTATGAGTGACTATCACTTTGACAGGATATAGCGCTACTCACCCTTTGAAGCGGAATTCATATCACGTGGTTGCATGTTGATTGGTTCCGCGAATCGCAACTTCAAAGATGGAAGGCTTACGAAATCTGCGAAGCATTCCTCCCCCTTGAGCTACCCATACTTTATTGGTGATGCATGGAGATGACGACGCCCAACAAGAATGAAAAACTGCGCATTGTTTCATGGTCTTTGGGCGTAGATTGGCCTCACTTACATGTGGAATTCCAGAACCTCTTGTTTTACAAACTGACTGACATTTTGTTAGTTCTTCCTCTGAGAAGGGATATACTCCCCAATCGGGAGCTTTTGCTCAAAGACTTCAACTAACCTCTCTAGAAGAGTGGAACTCAAAAATGGTTTCTGGACTAAACACGACATGTGATGAGATTCCATTATATACTGAGTAAAATCAACCGCTACGGGAGCACAAGCCTGCGAGCGAGCCTTAAACAGGCTTAGTGATAAAACTGGTTCGACCATTTATCAATATATTAGGGGATGTTTGTTGCATGAAAATTGTCGCGTTTGGCATAGGACACATTTAATTCTTTTGACCGACAATGAGACCAGCCACGTTAAATACCTGAGCTTCTACAAATGCCAGTTCAGTGGACTGACACTTCATGGGTGACTTTAGAAATTTCATTTGTGGAAGGACTGTCGAACATATAGGGTTTTGGTGGTCGATTTATATTAGACATAGCTAAGATATTCGCTTCCGTCCATATATTTCGGAAAGGTGTGCCTTGAGGTCTCTGTTGGATTAGTTCTGCTCGTTGCTTTCTCTTCATTTACCCGTTTCAAATAAACGGACCACCCGGAGACGAAGTGACCCACTGAACACCTGAAAGGACTGATTCCTGTTCCTTTCCAGAGGAATGTTTTAGGTATTCAGTTTATCTCACAACGACCACCGATGCCTTCCAGTTAGGCTTCTGAGCCAAATGGTTTGGTTCAGCAACCGCATTTTTTCTTGTCTAGGTTTACGTACCATAATAGTAGCGCAATCCGAATGACACCGTGAATTTTACGGGTCAGCTTAAATCGATCGTTTGAGCATGTAACGTCTCCTCTATTCAGATGGTACAGCCGGCAAACTCGTGTTGACACTGACAATATTGCCTCAGCCTAATGGTAATAGCTTTCAAGGTGACGTCTGGCATTGTCCTGAGAAGGTTGATTCATAATCAACAGAGTCACATTTCGGAGCATCCTATGGGTCTTGTCCTGGCCAGAGTTTCACTTTACGACAAGGAGTGGATCTGCACCATTCGTTCCGACGACCAGGAACGATAGGCTTTCTCGACCTCAAGTGCGCTATTGATTGGTTGATCGTTATAGATCATGGCAGTGTCTGGTAAGAAGGGTGTATCTTCTAGCTTCTAGTCCGTCAAAAGTGTACTGTATGCCTGTCGCCTTGGACAAGTCTGTGTATACGGTAAACTCTCTCCTGAGTTCACCATGTCCATTGGTGTCAGGTAATGATGCCCTCCGTCGCCCTCTTGCTTAAACTTGCAACTGATGTGCTGGGATCACGACAATATACAGTTTAAACTTTCAGTAGCTGCTTTTCATCTTCCCCCAGTCGACGAAGCATGGTTTCACATTATCATTGTGACCATTGCTGATAGTTAACGCATGGCACTCTACATTTAATTTCAAAGTGACTAATGTTCTATACATTATCTTGACAAATCAAATGCTGTTTTCAAAAGAGAAATTTATCTGTTTAAAAAGATCTGGAAACCCTTTAGGTAATGGATGACTGGGACTTGTGCCATCGGTACTGAGAAAGCCTAACGCTCGGAGAACCATGGTTTCACGTTCAGTATATGCGGTGTAGTATACGGAATCGTAAAATTGTTGTGATGGGGCTTACTGGTCTGTATTGCCCACTCTTCACCTGTGAAGGACAATTCTAATACAACCAAACTCGCTTGGTAGTGACGGACTGTATTGCTTATGGCTAATCAGTCATCAACAGGTACATCTGTCTTTATTGCACATTGCTATCGCATGTCACACAACGGGTTCGATGATGATCTCAACGACGGTGTGACCAGGAGCATGGATTACCCGTTGTTAGCTTTCGAGCACTCTAAACTGTGCAACAATCAACAGCACACGTTGTAACAATCGAATTTCAGGATATGGAGCTTTTTTGTTTCTTTGCATAGCAAGGTATACAGAGAAATTTCGTTGAATTTACGTTTCATCAAATAAATATGGATCTGTTGTGTATGGTGTTATTATGGGCTCCCCTCACCGAGCCACTTTGATGGCGGTAAGAAACTCTGTAACTACGGGTGAGCACCAGCGACGATACGGCACTGCAGCGCGGGATGACACAAGCAAAACAGTGGTGGTCATGTTTTGGTGGGAAGTCGTATAACAAGCGTCACCCTGTCCTTTGAGTAACTTGGTGATAAGTGGACTCGCATTCCGGCTCCTTCTACTTGACAAATAATGACCACAAATCGTCACGTACTAACAAACGCTACGCGAATGTAGCGCAAAACTTCATTACATTGCCCAAAAAACAATAGACCACAGCAACACAATCTAATAAGATACATAGAAATCAGTAATCTTGGGGCCATTTGGTTTGAGAAAGCACACCCAACGTCATCCTTTGTTGATTCATATCCACATAGACTCATATAATTGGGTAAAGATGAATTTTAAAAGCGTGGGATTGGTTTATACACTTCAAAAAGTGTTAAAATCTGAGAAACAATCCAACTAGATCAGAATGTATTCAATTTGGTAATCAGTCCTTACGGGTTGTCCGTGGTGCGGCTGGTGTTGCGGAGGCGAGTCTTGTAGTGGCGCATCAAAGTTTGGAATGTAGCTCTCTTTCTGGTTTGAAATCTGTTCACTGAATTGAAAAATTTGTAAAAAAGTTTATAGATAGGTTTATTTTTAACCAAATTTATTGTGTACATCTTACTGCATCCTCCAAACGAGTAAATTAGAAATCTGATGAAGAGTTCATTAATCTCTACAATTAGGTCGTTATAAAAGTTGCAATTGTGACCAAATGAAATGCAAAATGTAAGCGACTTATACTTAGTTCACTCTTAGCAGCCTGCATCCTCCAAACGAGTAAATTAGAAATTTGATGAAGAGTTCATTAATCTGTATAATTAGGTCGTTATAAAAGTTGCGATTGTGACCAAATGAAACGCAAAGTGTAAGCGACTTATACTTAGTTCACTCTTGGCAGCTTGAGGTAATGCAATGTATTACCTACCTTCGAATTTCTTACCTGGGGGTTGTCCAATTGGGTCCAAGGCTACGCCAAAATTCCTGTCTTTTTGCCCCCAAGCGTTCGGTAATGGCACTGATGGTTTCGGCGTTCAGGTAGGGTTCGGCAACGTTAGCAACCATATTTCGGTCATATTCGGGGACAAATCCACTTCTGCACACTTCATCCAACCATTGTACCGTATTAAACAGTCGAATGAAGAGCTTTTTCGAAGTACGTTCCGGAGTGTACGGACGAATGGCTTCATTTGTGTTAAATGCATATTTCACTTTTCGCACTACGTCGATAAGTTCGTGTGAAGCAGGTGCTGTCGCCACTGACTGATTATGAACATCTATGAAAGGTAAAGTTAGTGACAGAATAGGGGAAGGATACACGAAACATAGCTGGTCAATACCCTCACTTGTTACATTAGTTTCAACCGGTTTTTCGACAGGTCGCGCGGAAACGTTCATTAATTTCGTATGAAACCTACACTGCGGAATCACGCTATAGGTTTGGTTGCATGGCGAGTAACTGATTAGAACTGCTCACCCAAAATGATCAACTGAGTCATAAAGTATAAGTGGCTTATTCTGGAAAACAACCTTTCCTGAAAGGAGCCCAATGTGTGCCGAAGCTTCGGAATAGTAACCAGCAGTTGTACTACTCGAGGGTTGTATCACCTGAGACTCCCCTTCAGAATTAGACGAATTTGGCAGCACTGTTGCGCAGAGACGGGCAAGCTTACAGCAGTAGGAGACAGTTGCCCTTTGTTTGCTTGCGGCGACTTTTCACTTCACTTGCCCTCTTAGTTAATAACACTATTTTAAAAGTCTCCACATAATGCCATCAAATCAGGGCTGCTTTTGGAGACCACCCTCCAAGTGCAATAAAGGCGGTCTTTGTCCATTTTCACTTAAGAGTAAATGTCAAATGAAAATTCCGAAATCACCTCACACTACCAGGCAGCTATAAGTAGCTCAGAGTAAGCACAAATTCACATAAGGAGTGAAACTTATAGCTGAGGCATCATCAATCGACACGTGTGTTCACGTGATGTGAATTCTGTGACTGAAGCGTGAGTGGCACTGTATCCTGTCTAAGCGCGAGTCAACCACACTGCTGATCACCCGCTCATGACTGAGGTCACGGAGGCCGCGTGTTTGACACTCCATGAATTCTCGTGAGATGCGCAAAGTTGATGATTCGCAAAAAGGATGAGACGCCTGTGAAGTGCTTCTTGGCTTATCAGCATATATCGGCCTCACTTATTTAAGGAAAGGAAATCTCCGAATCTCCTTGCACTACCAACTTAGATTGTCATAAACGGATGATGGATGCGGCATTTAAACCGCCTTTCGAATCTGTTTACGCTATGTCTTGTGAGGCCATGTCCGTGACCGGAAGATTTAGTTACCTCTGCGACGCATGAAAAGGAGTAAGAGGGGAATGAAATCCGCACTTATTTACCCCAATTCAGGAGGAAGAAACTGGGCGGACCATCTAGGTTGACAAAAATGTGTGATCATATTGGTTGGCAATAGCATTTGACTCCCGTCGTCTCAAGATTGTTTACATATCTTGCCTGACGTGACACTGCGCCAGCTTATGAAGACGTGAGTGCAGAAATCAAAAAATCCTCGCAGAAAGAGATGTATTGATTCTGTTTTCACAATTTGTCATGTCCCCAACCTTATAGGTGCACTTGTTTCCTTTGGCTGATGCGTCCTTTCCGGAATGCCCATACCACAGGATGTGCATTGCAATTTCAAGAATAACACAATCTGTCTTATTTTGCAGACTTTTAAAATCATGACAGTGCACTGGGACTTCTTATAAGTTTGTCTAGAAGCATATTCGTCCAACAATTTTCTCCACTCCTCATCTTTATTTACTCGTGCAACTGAAGAGACAAACGAGTGGAGGACAATCCAACCCTTGTATCCAACTAGCATGAGGCTTGTCATTCTGAGAGGTGCAGACGAAAGCATTGCCGAAAACACTAATTCATGTCATCCATGTACGGTGTGTGTTATTTCACCCTCTAATATGTCACTGGAAGAAGTATCTGAGCACTTATTTCATATGTTGTATCTGGTATGAAAACCATATGGTGGAAATGGCCTATGGATATCAAAGACCGTAATGGTATTCACTGACTGACGTAGCATGTGGTATCAGAATGACATTGGTAATCTCAGGGGGCACTTGAATCGGTTATTGAAGGTGTTGGCGTGTCAGACGCCAGCGTTTCCACCGCTGATGTATCAAAACTATAGCTGGCGTCAGATGTAATCACTAAATTCGCTGGGATTTGAACAGAGTACGGGTATTCGGTCAACTGACTGGTGCTGCAAAAACTCAGTATACCATGACTCGGGTGTGGCACCCATACGAACTTATCGTTTGTATGACAAGTACCCATAGGAACGCAGAACATGATCTGGTAGAAGAGAAATAATAACGTCATCAAAAAATCATCAGTGCTGTCGGTGCGACTCGGCTTCCAGCATGGGAGCCAATAGACTCTATATATGCCTGGTTGCACGTGTCTGTGGCGTTCCGCAATTATGGTAGGCGAGCTAACCTTGTTTCCTTCGGAAACACACGATTTGTGATGCCACGTAAAACATTGAATTTAGACAACATCGTTAAAGACAGCGAAGGATGCTGCAACAAGTGATCCATCTGGTTCATATCGAAATTCTACGTATTCGTACAGTGCTAGAAATTGGAAACATGGACGCATCTAATTGTAGCGTACCAGAACGTCCATACTAACAGAAATACTGATTGTGGATCAGATCTAGACGGTCACCATTAGTTGAGTGTTGGAGAATGTTTTAGCAAGTAAGGTACGGTTTGTGCAAATATAAATAGTCTTTAGTACGCACCCCCAGAAAAAGCAGATTGTGTTTTGCTGTGAAAATGCTTGTTGAATTGATGTTATTTGTATATACTGGATAGTATTCTCATTGCAGCTGAATAAGCTAATAGTGAATTTCTCCATTTCCCGGTGATATAGTGACTTACATAAACTTTTGACAGGTAAGTTATCTTCTTCTGTTATGTGAATGAAAACCACAAGATATACTTTCTCCCTTCACGATCCGTATTTCGTTTAAGAAATTCGAGATAATTATGGGTTTGTCGAACACAATACAACGCAATTTGGAGCTTGTAACAGACAAATATTGTCATTCCCCATGAAAAAAAAACAGGGAGAATGACCCAGGTAGTATATAATGTGGTGTACTAGAAACGATGTGTCCATCAGAAATGATTCTCAGTATAGTGAAAATAGATCGCAGTATCCAGCAGTCTACAGTACCTTCTAAGCCTTCTCCACAAGAGCATCACATAAAGTCAACAGAGATCCATGCTTGACCATAAATATGCTCCAGTAAAGATCGCTGGAAATCAGGTCAGTATAGTGAAAATAGATCGCAGTATCCAGTAGTCTACAGTACCTCCTAAGCCTTCTCCATAAGAGCATCACATAAAGTCATCAGAGATCCATGCTTGACCATAAATATGCCCCAGTAAAGATCGCTGGAAATCAGGTTGTTTGTTTACGTATCCGGTTCTCGCGACAGCCACGTAAACACGCTTTTTTATCCACCTCACTAATTTGGCTCGTAATATGTGGCTAAGTTTTGCCCAACTCCATTCTCCCAAAGTTGAAAATTAAGCAACTAACAGTAAAGTTTGAGAAAATGAGCTTTTATTGATCTATGATTTTGTTTGCGGAATCCTCAACTTGACATCACTACTAATGTGTAACGGGTGGGGGTGTCTCGCTGACTGTTTACCGTTCATATTAATGGCTATGAATCAGGTGTTGCACATATTAATATACAAATTCCTTCAAACTTCTTTTTATGTGTGCCAGTTCCGATTTCGCCATTAGTCTAGTCACATCCTTTAACCTCAGCTATAGAGTGTCAGACGTTTCTGACGACCGCACAAACCACACAATAGTTTACTCTTCTAGTGCTGGAAAAATTGTTTTAAAGTTTCAACTTTTTGAGAAAGCCATGACGTGCAGTCAAGGTGGAGGCTCCCACAGAGTTGGGTTTCCCGATGTTAGCCTCATATAGTTGGCGCGTTTCACAGTATGTACGGTATTCTCTAAAATTAGGG
>NW_008751833.1:431687-438520 GCF_000715545.1 Opisthorchis viverrini
AGTACCTCCAACAAAGTTCAGCTGAAGCCGAGACATAGTCTACTGAATTCTTAAAAATCGATCTAACCACTGTTCGGCAGAGGTTGCTGGTTCTTACCACTTCTCACACTAAGTCTACTATGAACCATGCAAGCTATGCATACGGTCTGTCATCTATACAACGGAAGTACTGTCAATCGCGGCAACTGCAGGCACTCAGTTTGTGAAGTATTTGGTTCCATTAGCATGTATCAGTCACGCTAATACACACCCGGTGATACTGTTCAGGCGATCGGCATTGATTTTTTTGCGGGCAACGACACTGTCGAATGTCTAGAGGCTAGTCCTGATGTTGGTATGCAATTCTGTATCAGTGATCGAACTCGAAAGAATGTGAGGTTTTATTAGATAATGAATGTGATGTAGGTCGCTACCGGTCAGTAGTGGCTGGTGAGATCTACGTTTGTTTGTTACATAAAAGGATGTCTGATCTTACAGCAGTCCTGAGAACTTCGTTTAGACATTCCCACTGATCAACTGATCGTCTGTTTACCAGTGTAATTCATTCATAACTCAATTGCACTTCCTATATTCATTGTCACTCCTAATATTACTGCTCAACTTTTTCTACATTTCAGACATTTTATTTTCTTGTCGGTGAAGAAACAGCTCTCTTCAAGGGGGGTTTCCTTGGTACCAATTTGCAGCGCAATAGTGCTACTTTCTCACACCCACGATTCTGACAAAAAAAACAAATCAACTCAGTCGCACCAGAGAAGTGAATTTGATTTTTTTTCTCTGGATTGCACGAGAGAAGATTCAGTGGTCAGAACTCGAATACACCGACTGGAAAGTCCGTGGCTTGAATCTGGCCTCTGCCTCTGGGCTTCTCCTGTCTAGGCTTGAACTAATTGGATGTATCCCAGCCCTTGTGCTTCTTTCAGGTGGCATGGCACCTAGACACCAAAAGCGTATTACGGCTGAATGGTTTGTATTACAAGATGAGCTGAAGAGGAGTCTTTTCCACGTAAAACTTCACGATGACTAAATTCCCACCGTTGCAACCACGATCATCTGAAGGTGCGTTGTCTCCAATTGAAAACGTTGTCATTTTTCCCCACATTTTGATATACGTTTTGTTACCGAGATCCTCTCTAAAGCCAGAAAACGTGGTTTTCAGCCGTCTTGTCTCAGCTTTGTGATGTCCATTGATTGTCAGAAGTGTTAGTACAAGCTGATGAAAAATCCAGCTACTTTGGTCTCAGTGACTGATTAACGAACAAAGAAGCTGTAGAGAGATGGTTGTGAGATTCATAGAACTCACGTTCTCCACAATCTCTTTTGAACAGTTTTCCTCATGTCGCTGACCAATCCTCCTGGCGGTCCACATCAAAATGTGGAAGTACTGAGTTTGAGCTTCTCTCTCATCATAGCTCATCAGTGGTGCATATGCCGAGCTTTTAACTTCGGACATCTGAATACGAGTTTAGCGGGTTTCCTGTACGTCGCCAAAGGACATTCGGTGAAACTGACTCATCACATCAGAAGGGTCGGTAGTATATACGCTTAGTTGATGGAAACAAGTGTTTGACTGCACAGGGTTTCTCTTAAGTTCTACAAACTCACATAAACTCAAGTAATTGGATCTTTATGACATTGTACAAGACACATATTACTGTTCACACACGACAATATTCTGAGATGTTCTTGGTCTATATGCTCGTGCCTACGTAGTTCTGATAATCGTTAAATTGCAACTGAATCTGTGACAACGCATTGCAACATTGTTGCTTCCGTTTATTTATCGCTTTCAACTTATTAACCTAGATCTACAAGCGTTTTTCAAACTCTCATCCACAACCTTTGCGCAATTTGGATAAACGGTGCTAAACAAAGGTTTGTCAGAACCACACAAAGGATGGGTAGAAGTGTCCTGGAAAAAAAACAAATCCAACGTAAATGCCTTCTGCTTTTAGTCAGAGGAAGCTTTTCATGTGGAGCACCTGTATCTGTTTTGTACATTGAGTACACTGAGTCAATGCAATGCAGAAGTGTAGCTATAGAAATTGGAGGCTTTTGTCACTGACCTATCATTGTGATGGGAGTTGAAAAAATTAACCTGGTTGTTTTGCGAAATGGCACCAAACTTCTTCCCGTAAAAGTTTTGTTTATTGAGACTGCTGCAAGTAAATATCACGACCAGATAGGCTTCGTATATCTTGTAGGAGCCAACACAAAAATAACGTCACCGTGGAAGAATTGAAGACCATGGTCACGAGAAACAAGCACTTGAACAATGAACAGTTCCAGGGAAAACGTTATTTCATTGATATCAGTTCTTCGTCGTAATATTTTTGCTGTAATTTCCTGTGCAATAAAATTTTGATCGTTTCTTGTTTATTTTCATTAAAAGGTTGCGAAATACGGCCCAAATGAATCCCAGCTGATTCTCTCGTTTATCAGAAACCTCAAATGAATGTAATGCAAAAAGACCGTCTCATGTTTCATCTATTACGATATCCGAGATACTGTGGTATATGTTTTTGAAGAAAAAAGACTCTTCTACAGTCCAGGACTGGTTGTTCTCTTCTTGAGAATCAGCAGGTATACCTGGTC
The DNA here is from genome assembly GCF_000715545.1 of Opisthorchis viverrini. NCBI lineage: Eukaryota > Metazoa > Platyhelminthes > Trematoda > Opisthorchiida > Opisthorchiidae > Opisthorchis > Opisthorchis viverrini. The sequence goes on from NW_008751833.1 coordinate 434,283, forward strand.
TCTCAGCTTCAGTCAGCTTTCGATGCTTCGACTATCCTAGGGTGAATTTTGTGCAGCATATTCATTTGCGGAATAACATAAACATAAGATATTCATTTGGGATTTATCTGAACCTCCCATTCCAAATTGGTTTATAGACGAGTGTGCCCCGCGAATTATGCACCATTTGCGTTCAAGCGGAACATAATTATGACGGATTTTAGGGGATTGGGTCAGCTTGATGGGTCCGAAGGAGGGCAAAACTAGTAGTGGGTTGGTGGTTGATCATATGGCAGTTGATCCGTTTGCCGAGCTTGGCAAATGGCTCGTAAACTTTTCGTCCCCAGTTGAGGAGACATCGTCAGTGCGCGGTTGAGTGGGTGCTTTCCACGTGCCTAGCTGTGTTTATATAGCTTTTAAAGAAGCACCCATTCAACTGCGTACTGAGGACGTCTTCTCGACTGGGGACGAAACGTTTGCAAGCCAGTTACCAAGCTCGGCAAATAGATCAACTGCCATCTGACGAACCACCAGTGAACACATCTGAGCTACCTATAGTAGTAGGTTGTCGAAAGGTTTTCAATAAACGCACGCGTAGTGATTGGACAAGCATTAATTAGCGGATTTTACATAAAAATCGTCAAATAAAGCCAAAAGCCACCAATGATTAACTGTTTTATGCAGTTACTCGGATCAGTGGGTGGTCAGTTATACCTGATGAATGCCAACGAATTTAAACACTATTCGGTACGCACTTGGCTTGGTCCTCGAAATCTAAAACAGAAAAATATCCCTCACTGGTTGCATTGTTCGGTGCAGATAATTTAATGGCTTAACTATGTTTGTTACATTCTATAATTATTGTCTTCTTTAAAAGGATTAGAAAAACAAAAGTACTCTAGACCGATTTGCATGTGTTTTCGCATCGCAGGATATTTTAGTCACACAACTCAGCTGATAGGCTGGCTTACCTTCTGCAGAACTTCCCCTCTTCTTGAGCGCTTTCTCCAGGCGGCGTTCAAAGTACTCAATGTCATCAATGCATCTGTTGAGCATGTAAAAGTGCCGACTGTACGCATCCACAATGGTATTTCCTCGCTAAATTCGTCAAAAATAGCATCAACGGTGCATGATTACTTTGCTGTCAACATGCAATCAGACAAACTAACTGTACATTTACATCGAAGTACCTAAGGATCAACATCAAGGTGGAATTTATGATCCAAAAAACGCTTGCCAACAGTAAAAACCATAAGCAAGCAATTTTTTACCCGCATTGGGAAGTTGAAGGACAATTTAAAAAGGAAGAAAAGAGATGCGAGTTGGCGACCATGGATTGCCAGAAAACAGGTGGCCATACTCCAGGCGTACCAATCAAATACTGAATACCACGTTTTTGGATTATCCAAACTGTTTTCTTGTGCAGCTTTGCCTACTTTACGGTCTCTTCTGGCTGCTGCTGCTCTTGCCTTGTCACAGAGAATAAACCCCCGTGAAAAGCACAGCTGAACAACCCCTGTATGTGTCCTTCAAGTTCCAGTCCTTGAGACATCATTCTTACAAGACTTAGAACGCTGTCTACAGTGTGTAGAAGCAACTATACAGTACAACTTCTACAGTGAAGCAACTATACAGTACAACCTTCTACAGTAAATTTTTTTAATTAAATGAGAATGACGTACAGAAGTTGCATCACGTTGATGTTTAGGAAAATAAAATCCCATCCTAACCTTATACCTACCACTAGTGTTTCAAACAAGATTTCTCACTGCACATTTCTGCTAGTGGTGTCAACTTCGACTTTTGATGTGCTTTAGTACACATGATGCAGTCAGGTGCTTCACTAGATTCAAGAATTCGAGCATCGAAGAGACAAGTTGACAATCCATGCGCTGGCGATGGAGAGTTGAGTACACCACGTGAGGACTCGTATGGTTTACCTACACCACACGTTGTCTCGCAACCGCCCGTCGTGAGATATCTGCGGAAAACACTGTTTCAAATTATGACAATAATTAAGAACAGTATTGCACTTGCCTCCTGAGTGATGGCAATTAGACAACCAAATCCTATCATCAGAAACGCGTTTTTCCAGCTAGGCTCGTTGAAGGAAATTCTACTCATTACTTTGGAGGTCACTGAATGATCTGTATTTAGATATGGGGGTGATATGGGCATGAGTGAACGTACTTTTTGTCTGCGTAAGTTTTGATTGTATCATGACACCTAGTATCATATGGCTGGGAGAAAACAATGCGATAGGCCGTAAGCGAAGTAACAAGAGTGGTGGGGGCTCGGGTCGCACTACCTAGATGCAGCAATGAGCCAAAAAATAACGGTATGCAGGCATCCATTCACTAAAGAGCTACCAACGCACCTTTCCGCCTCCCCAAACTATCGGTAAACAAGTGTGGCAGCTAGAACCATTGTAAGCGGCTTTCACAACTGATGCTACGTTGCTCTCACTTCTTGGTAAGAAGTTTTGAGTACAGTCCCACATCATATGCAACGGAGTGCGAATGTTGTGCAACTTGTGCGTGGTGAAAAAATCCTCAAATCCCAAGCTCCAGCTAAAATCTCGTTTTTCAAGTTGATCTAGACTGAAGAACTACGAGTCCTCTAAACGTGTTTTTTTGTTTTCAATCGTCGCCAGGCTACAAACATAAAAGATTCAAAACTTCCACATTCCAGTGGCTATCTGGGAGTGAATGGCTTCTTATTAATATGGTTATTTTATACCTATTCAGGGTAAGTCAGCCCGTTTTCCTGTCCTCTAGCTCGCGTCACATGATCTGCCTGCTTAAGTGACTAATTACTCAGAACAACCATCTGTACCTTGTGAGTTACTTTCTTGTGATCAGCTTGACCAAGTATTCTACGAGGGATTTATTCCGGATTCGACATCATTATCACAGAGCAACATTGTCATGGAAAAGGTAGAACAACCACTTGCTCTGATTGGATACCGGAAGCAAGAAAATCATCAATTTTGTCAAAACCAGAAAAGCGGACGATCGCGTTATCCCCGTAAGTATTACAACTTGTTGGGTGATGTAAATCAAATGGAAGGTCCTTAAGTGGTGGTTAACATGAGAAAGTAGAGATTCCATACTGAAAACATCACTTTTGGTGGCAAACCACAAGTAGTTTACAAAACTCCGATTGTATTCTATCCAAAAAAGAATTTTGCGTTTTCTCTTCCCGTCACTATCAGCAAAGCATGTGTTAGCCTTATGCAAACACATTGAAGGTAAAAGCTATCACGCAGTACTGAAACAGTGACCTTTGAGTGTTCCCACATTCGCGCTTCCTCCGGAAACCCTTGTAACCTCAATTCAATCCGTAGTCTTGTTTCTCTCAGCTGTAAATCCCTTTGAGATCGGGATTACAGAGATTATTTTAATTTGATAACGAGGTTGTGGCGACATATGGATCGTCATACAAACTTTTGCTCGAAATCAGGGGTTTTCTTACACACAAGCTGCTGTCTGGAAAGGATGACATGGGACTTTTCCCTGGGTCTCCGTGTCTATACAAAACACAGACGAGGAGAAGCATTCAGCCGAATAAATTCTAAGAGGTGAAACAACCGCGACAAAAATTAGGGGATAATACGGTTGCGTATTACTTACGTATGTCCAAAATGGCACCAATTTTTATTGACACACCGTACTACTTATAAGGTTGCTGATGACGTTTCGACAGGAGCAAGCTGTGAGTCACCCAGATATCCTGGTGACATCAAAGTTATTTGTGAGTGAGTGTGGCTCGCTCAGAGCATCAAGTGTTTGTTTATTTAGAATGAAAGACGGAACGTCCGGCTTCTCAATGTGTTCACAGTCTTTTCCTTCCCTGATCATTCTCCTTAGATTGGAAATTTATCAATGTTCTATCACCTATGCACACGTCGGGGGACGTGCAAAAATGAACTTGCCACCTGTTGATTATTGTGCGCTGAGTGCATCCAGAGGGTGATGAAGTGAGATTAGAACGCCAGGCGCGCACCCATGCGTTCCGAATCCCCTTAATAGATAGAAAGTCCTTATAAGGATGAATGCTTATTTCAGTTTACAACTGTTTACCACTTGCTACAGCTACATAAGTCTTCTAACTTCCATAAGGGATTTTGCCTTACATTATGTCATTACGAGCAGAGCGGTTCAACTTTAAATAAGTCCGAAGCACCATTGTGTTCGCATGTGTCTCCGTTGCATATGGCTATATCTCAAAGCATAAAAACGTTTGCTGCACAACAACCA
>NW_008751833.1:438791-468452 GCF_000715545.1 Opisthorchis viverrini
TATATATATAAATTATGTTGAAAGCCCTAAAGTGAAAAAGAAGAGAGTGAGTGAGGGAGGGAGGGAACCTAGTGCTGGCCTATGTCAGGAATTCTGAGAAGCCTACACCTTCAACCGCTCAATCAGACAACCTGGATAAAAACTGGCAGCACGAACGCCACTGACGTCTGTTAGTCACCATTTATTCTGGTTAGTCTATATCAACTGAGGATCTACTCGACTCTGATCAGCTGCGTTGCCACTTAATGATATCAAACTTGACAATTGTGGGCAGAAATAACGAGGCAGGTCAACACAGCAACCAAGTGAAGCTTCGACCTAACAAATGATGAAGATTTTGCATGCTAGCGCATAGCTTTTATTTTTTGTTGTTTACATGGATAATTCCACGTGTTTGTTGTCAGTCGAGCGATTCAGACCGTCGAGGAGTTACTCTCTGTAGAGCTGCTTCAAAGAGAAAAAATCCACCGCCCGACAGTAGCTTAGATGTTTGGGCCAGAGAAAAGCATCGAGGATATGAATGTCGCACCATTTGCAAACACGAACAAATCAGAGACCCAAATCTCCATCAGGAGCCTAGAACGTTAGAAATCATCTCGGCAGAGCTAAAGGCAACAGAATCGAAAAGCCCATGGTCACAAAGAACACTATGCCGAAACGCCATTGCGACGATTTAGTTACTCCAAGACAAAAACACCATACAAGCCAAATGATACTAATAAAAGTTGGGTAGATATTCAGCTGACCTGCGATCCTACAGCATACACAATGGGAAAATGGAACTGCTGTTGTGGTGGACGATCGCATGGATATAGTGCTATTCAGTAGATTGAATTGACCTACTAAATAGACAGTGACCATCCTGTTTCGACCGTCAAGAGGACTTTTCACCAATTTTGCCAGCGTGCATGTTTCCACCATGCTTCACCTGGATGAACAGGAAAAAAATCCATGGAAATTGCCACCTGTCACCACATCCACTCGACCAGTTGATTACCCCATCTATATGAATGTCTTCAGTACTCCAGTCTTGCGTTGCAAATAAACGTAGATAGGACTAATCGGTCCACCAAGAAATAGGGTCATGAAGACAAGAGCACCGATTACTAAGGATATATCCAACTATGGAACTTGTCATCCGCAATTCATGGTGCAATGCTGGAAGAGCACTGACCGCGATTTGGGTGCATCAAAGAGGTCATAAAGACAAACCCATGTCTGATAAATGGAGAAGCTTTCCAAAAAAGACGTGATGAGGTTAGCCGTATCCAACACGGGTCATGCACTGCTACGATTCAGAGTGTGACTGGCTCTGATGAAGCATCCTCGTTTTTGGGCAACGTTACTGTCAACCAGCCCCAATACTAAGCGGGACTTGGATCAGTCAAACTTACTAAATTTCCTAGAGAATATCGATCACAGCTCATTTGATGTGACGGCACCCCATAAGTTAGATAAGCACGAGGAACTGGGGTCAGCGAACATTTCAGAATGGTCGCCAATAAAACAACTGGCTTGAGAAAAGATGCCAAGACCGAGTTCATGAGAATGCTGATGTTATATCTTCTTTGGTTGATAAGGAGAACAACTTTACTAATACTCTTCGGAAAACATCAGGTTCTTTAGGACGAGATGAGTTTTCCCTTGTAATGACCTAAAGCTTGAACCATCCAAGTATATTGAAGAGTAAGTGATGTGTTAGGAAAAGACAAAATCGGTTTAAGGCCAATCACCGGAACACCGGAAGAAATCTATGAACCAAAAATGCAGTAGCATAAAAACTGCAGAACATCCGGACCGACCGATGACGTCTATGGATATATTAGTTGCTTTGTTTGCACATTGAAAATCGCATAGCCGCTAGTTCGACAGGGGCATAAACCATATTACACAGTGAAGATTTTCAACTCATCCAAGAAGTGTGAATTTCGATAGGTAATAAACGAACTACAGAACAGAAAGACTATCGGAAATGATCTGTCGGAGCATTGTAAATGGACGAACCACTACAGAAAGACAACGTTATTTGCCTGATTTGCACAATCTAGGAGGCTGGTTTCTTCTCGTATGAGTTCAAAAATACAAAATAGTGTCAATGTTCAGATGAAAGCAAACCCGACAGAAAATATACACTTACCGAGAAACTAGTCAGGCAAATTTAGCTGAATTTAATATTTACGAAAGAAATCTCCCAGAAAAGGAATAAAGTTTCGAAAGCACTCCTGACACCTGTGACGTTATCTTTGTAGTGTATCAACCGCAAGGAAAATATCTCAAACAAGATCAATCGCTATACTGCCTTTTTGTAGAGTTCTTGAAAGTTTTTGACTCAAGAACCACTACATCATCCTCCAAAGCTCGGTTTTCCCGAAAAAATGTCAGCATTATCAAACCCAATGGAAAATATCCCATCAGGTATCGGATTCAAAATGGCGAACACATAAACTGGTAAGTTCATCAGCTCCCCCTTACACGTGTGAAAGTACTGACCATGAAAACAAAAAGATGATTGTGTGTCAGTAAGCCAACAGACAGAGAGAGGGGAAGACAACCTAATGCGGCAAGGGTCAAAATATTAGATTCTGATGGAATAGCTAGTGGGTGATTACAGTGTCCTGGTCATGTTAACCTTTGACCCGCCAGTCTTGTCATTTTGAATAGTTGTGTCAGTTTGCACGGTAACCGCAAAGTCTATGCTCGCCGCTTTCGAAATTACTGTGAAGGATTGAACAGAGTAGCTAACAAGCGTTGTATGTATTCCTTCAGTTTGTGTAGCAGCTAAGTTACTGACTAAAATCCTGGAATCCAATCGACGTAAACAATCAGTTGTATCCTCGAGGATATTTTCGAATCTATGGAGAAAATTAAAGATGTAGTTGTGTTTTCGCTTGTGCAGTGTCATTGTTCACCAATGTACCACCAGCAGAAACAGTAAACTGCCTGTGTATTCATGCGGCCCAACACGCTGTCGACAGGCATACAGTCAGGCGGCCTGTGCGTACTTCTTCTGTGGTGCACTTTTAGAACTCAATCCCGAGTCAATGAGAAACGATCCTGCGAGGTGTCGGATTGGACTTGTGATTACTTTTGGGATCTTTGCTCATAGGTATATAGGCGGCAAGATGGGGCCCGACCAAGGGCACTAAGATATTAGGAATTTCCAATGCAACCACCGCTATGTGAGAAATATATTTGCAATCGCAAAAGACAAGACTAGCACAGATGCAATGTTAACTGAACGTGCTCCCCACCACAAGGCAATAGAGCTCAAAAGAGAAATTGTTTGATTGCCTCATTCTGTGGCGTACTTCTTGGGTGACTCCGATAGGCTACGCTTCAACACATTCCCCCACAAAACAACACAAAAACAACTTGTTGTGATAAGCATATCAGCTGTCATCGTTTCGAGCATATTTACACAAAACGCAACCCAGTCCGTACCCTTGTTTAGAGAATTCGGAAAATATGCTCCACTGATATTCTTGGGAAGTACCTAGATAGTCTGAAACTAAAAAAAATCGGGCGCCATATAAGATTGGTGGAAAATACGATGAAACAATCAAAACTGTCGATTAGGAAATGCTGATTATCATGACTACCCAATCCGAGTTTAAATACTCTGTCTGGTTCCACATGCTGTTTTTCTATTCTTCCGGTAGCTTACACATATGTACACAACTATTCGTTTTCATATGTGTTAGTTTCACAAATATACGGGTGCACTGAGGGAGTTATCAGAAACGATTCGTATTCTTGTCATTCTTATTCTGAGGGTCCATTTGCTCCATTGTGAAAGCTCGAGTAAAAACCTCTAAAATCATCTCTTCCGACTTCAAAGTGCGCAGGCAAGCGAAAGTAAGTTGCGTTCAGTCGGTAGCCGTCTAAGGTTAGTACAATTCCGTTTCGTGATTCAGGAGATGGTCTTCAGATCCAAAACCGTCCAAGCGATAAATGCATAAGCGCTTCTAAAACACTTGTATTTTGTCAGCCTTCCCGGGATTTACAACCGATAATTTGCTTTCAGAGTGATAGTCGTGACAGGCAAAGCAACAACCTCGTCGGCAGATAAGGCGATCGGTACTGAACTATGGTCTCGCGGCCAAAGCTTCATTCCGTAACCGGAACAAACGACTTTGCAACAAACACAATCTGTACGTGAACACGATGGTCACTGTACATAACGAGCTGTCTCCGCTAACCTATCCAAGTGAAACCTGAACGCCATACCGAAGGCACAGGACACTTGACAGGTTTTATGCACTTTAGTTGGGTCAAAAGGTCTTGGAATTTTGACCTGAATCAAGCGTATCATGCCATGCGTTTTTAAAGTTTTGTGCAGTCTTAGAGATTGGCGAACTGGTCTCAATTTACAGTTTTTCAAAGGGCAGAGTAGTATTTTGTGTAGCTTTACTTTTTCGCCAATAGTGGTGACATCTTGTTTGAATGATCCAATCGGATAAAAAGAGAATGGAAGTGGCGAGCCCGATGTTCGAAACTTGTAACTCGTAACTCAATATTTTTACACAGATGCCAAGGAGGCAATGCCTCAAGTGTTTTCACCTTTCGCCTTGCTGTCAACAAACCTAACTGGGCTGGTAAAGAATTTTCTTCAAATACCTGGAAAAGTAATCTCTGCTTTTGGGTAGACTGCACTCTGAGGAAAGCTGCCGATGAATACTGTACGTACTCGGAACTCATCACTGACGAGTTGAAGAAGCCCTCGGGGGCAGAAAGTAGGCAGATCGTAATCAGAATGTAAGCTAAAATTTCGCTGCAAGTAGCATGTTTCCTGACACCCTAAAAATGTGAAAATTTGGTTACTTTATTTCACACAACTTCCGCATATCAATGAAAGCTAAAATTATTCCATGTTCATACTAGCGTTTTCAAAGTGCAATTCTGAATTTTTTTCACCGAGACAGAACAAGCCCTCCAAATGGAATCTACCTTAATCAAAAAATGTAAATTTAGAGAAATCCCAAGCGAAGAGCTAGAGGTGATCTTGCAAACTTTCATGACCCTGGATGGGCTTCACACTAACGATCTGGAAATGCTCATACTCGTGAGCGTCCGCATCGCGTGAAAGCCGTGGTTACAAACATTATTTTTAATCATCGTCGAATGTTAGTTATGCTGGATGTATCAAATGAGAAGTGGTATAAGAGAATAAGTCTGCATAAATTATCCAACAAGAAAACATTTAATGGAATAAGCTCGGCCTGAGAAATAATATCTGCTGTTTGTAACGCAGCTATAAACTGTTCATAACGGTTTCCTGATCTAAGGAGATATATTCGAAGACGAATGTGGATGTATTGTACATGCAATGCTCTTACAAAACACCATCAATTTTACAAACTCCTGTTTGACTCAAATGTTTTTTATTAAAATTCAAATGAATAGAGTTAATTGCAAGGCCACTGAATACACCTCATCTGTTACGATTAAATCCACAGATGCGTTGAACTACTATCCAACATTCAGTGAACATTAGAATTACTACTATGGACAAAGAAAATAGAGGTGACATGATCGACATGCAATTTTCCGAGAACGATGAGTATGGACGAACTTGTGCTCAATAACAAGATGCAAATTTTAGAATGCCATCTGTGCCACTGTAAACGATAAACCACCGCCAAAGACCAATCAATTATTCATTCGTACCAGCACGTTGTTCTAAAATTTCAGAGGCCTACGTAAAAGACATAATAGATGGATGCCGATGGATGGAAGTCACAGCAAAAATATTAAAAAATGAAAGCAATACCATTATAGACTGTTCAATAAGGTAATACATACCACAAAACATGAGGAAATAATAGGAAGGCGTACAGGAAGGCAACGAAAACGCTACAAGGTTTGCGTCTAGTGTGACTTTGCAAATTGTGTATCAAAGCTGAAAGGCCCTCTGAATGCCATGATCAGCGTCAGAAGATGAAGGTGTTTAGGTGTGCAAAATCAATCTTCCGATGGTTGGAATCGCAGTGAACAGAAGGACATATGCTTCGCTGCATAGTCTAAATGACTGAGTGCGCATTTGGTGTGGGTTTTTCCACATCTTAAGTGGAATGTCCATCATCTTGTGTTGTTTTTATTATTGCATTCTTTCAACAGTCTTCGACGACCGAGAATATATTTGAGAGTTTTGGCATGTCTAGGTTCAATAAAGAATCCTTTTGGCCAGCCAAAGCAAAATTTATTTTTTCGTCGGACAAATTTTTAACCTGTCAGATGTTTTAGTTTTATAGCTTCAACTTTACCATTCTGGGGAAAAAGGTCAATTTTGGCTGCAGAATTAGGAAATTTCACTGTCTAAATAAATACCTTTAAAGTTTTTGAGACCACGGGAATTAGTTTTAACGGTTACTACTACAAAAATGTTTGTCCTCTGTCCATCAGGCAACAGTAACCACTCAAGATGCGCTTCCGCATAAGCCTTAAAAGTCTTAAAATGATAGTCATAGTTAGCTTTACAAGCTTTCTAAGATGCCTTTAACCAAAAAGGTGTATAAAGATCAGATTTCCTTCGAAATTCCCAGCATTGGAACATAAATAAACTGATCTTAAGTAAAATTTATGACCAGTTAGACATATTTGTCAGGCCTATCCTAATCAGTTTGGTGCAGAAAAATGCAGTGTTTTGTAGGTTTTTAACTAAGCGTATGTGATGGGTTGGGAGCGATTGGAATTGGCATGTATAAACGGAAAAGTATACGGCATCCATCGTTTAATAAGTAACTTTGCTGGCAGTGATTTAGTTTATACGCATGCTTGTATAATACTGATAACTGATCGCACCTGCTTTATCTCGCCCCTGAGACATTTTCTTCAACGCGAGACATATAATTTGTAGCCTTCGTTGTTCAGAGGTATCGGAACGCTGCGCGCCGATAATGAAAAAAATACCCCACAAGCAGTTTGTAAACTGCGATGGTTTATACCTGACATACTCCCACAAGGCAACAACTGTACGATGACAACCTATAGTGGTCATTATAAAGATGTAAAAGCACAGGACGGAACTTAGAGTACGGCAAATATATTGTTATAGATAAGCAGAGCGAGCCGCTTAACAGCCATAATGGTTACGGTTTTCTTCCTTCGTGGAGGCTACCCATATGTGCGTAAAAATGTAGAAACCATTTATCTAAACCTAAAAACCAATCCACTATAAATGGAGAGTTACGACTCCTTATTGTCATTTATCCGAACCTTTAAAAGTACTGAATATCTGGACCCAGTGGGTCCTTTTTTTCCGAAAGACATTGTCTAGCTAAAGTATTACTAGCACTAATGGCTGGTGCGCTTATGCATGCATCAGCAATACGGTTTGTATGGCGAATAATACAGACGCTTTTGTGAATGACACCTGATGATCCTTTAAAAGGTTACTCAGAATGCAGCAAATGCAGAATTGCCCGTGAATGTTGATCAGAACTCATTTTAAAACAACTTTCGTTGGAAGTTTCTACCTAAAAAATGTGACAGAAAGAAGTTGCCTTGAAATGAAGACAAAATTTTACATTGAGGGGATCAAACGAAGTTGGCGCTCTGTTGTGTGAAATTAACCGCCTATACTTGTTTCAGGAAAAAAGGAACGTGAGTTCAAACAGTCATTTCAGCAAACCAACAGATAGTCTCATATGTTTTGAGATCGTGATCAGCGTTATACGTAAGTAGTAAACCTGTAGGAATTTTTATTTCGGAATTACAAGCATTACTTCAGTACCTTCAATAAACAAGGGAACAAGCAGCAATTGGGACACCTGAAAGATACAGCTGCGTTCACAATTCTCCCTGCTGGATAAGCTTAATTGTATAAGTTGCTTAGTTGGCTCTATGTTATTTCCCGGCGTAGAAACCATCCACACATCCGCCAACATATTTCACACCCACCTCCAGCGCGCTCTATACTAGGTGATCTGTAAGAAGTTCCATTAACGCAAACTTCTGTGGCTCATGAGGGCCCAATTACATTTTGTTCCTCACCTTCCCAAACGATACAAGCTGCAGATCCACAATAAAAACTTTCGCCAATTAAGCAGGACAGATGGAATGCGATTAGGCAGTGATCAATTACAATAGAAAACCCAAGAGAGAGGCAATAGGTCGTGATTTAATTAGCATTAGGACACTATTTGACCAAGGGATATGAAATCGGACTTTGAAATATTTTTCACCTCATATTTCTGGTATTAATTTATGTGAGGAGCAAATATCACAAACCCCTAGGAATATTACAGGATGGATAAAGCGTGTTACTTCTCTAGTGAATCACCTTTGGTGATAAAAGAGGAAGACGATCCCAGCATGTGTGATACGTAATTTTGTAACAAAATGGCCCGAGTAACATGCAGCCCGAAATGCACCTGAGATAGCTATGCCCTGTGTTGCGGTTTAAGGCATCATAAGGATGTGCAGCGTAACATTTCCAAAATGAATTAACACAGGTAAAGAAAGGCTTCAAATAGTAAAACAAACAACAAGAACACTTTGTGACAAGTAAAAGTCCAGCTATTTACAGGTGGATAACTTCGGAAAAGTGCAAAGTTCTAAAATGCCAAATGTTCCATGTGAATTTCGGTACAACTGAAATGAAATAATATACAATGTTCAAACGAAGAAAATCAAGACGAGGGTAGAAAGTGAACCGCCTCGAGAAGGAACAGAAACAGTTGACATTTTGTGAGCACTAAACTGCGTGTATATTAAGTGCCCTGTAACCACACGTTAAAGAAAAAAGCAAACGAAATATAATTGAATAAAATTTTGTTGTCGTTTAAAGCCAAACTTTAGGAAAAACCCTACTGCCTAGTGATGACACAAGTAAACCCCTGACCCCAAATAAACGCATTGGAGGGTTTCCTATCCTGATTATTAAAGCGTAAAATCCCGCAGTAACGACAACTTAAGACCATTAAATACTGAAACATGTGTTAGAAATAAAGCACTAAAGGCAGTGTTTCCACTAGTGTACGAAAAATCAAGCGGAAGAGTAAAAAACGACGTGTGGTTTTACAACAGGAAAGTTAGTTAATCAGACAACAATGGCTGTTAAATGACGTACACGTAAATGTTCAAAAAAATACTCACAATAACGAGCAGAACTAGAGTGATCTACTTGACGGAACTTTTAGTGATATGCTTAAGTAAAGACAAGTTATCACAACTATACTACTAAAAGCCAAGCACCACAATGCCTCGTTTTTAACAAAACAAGTTTATCTTGGACTTGCCATTGGTTAGACAAAGGCTTTTGAATCAGCCTGTGTAAGCTAATTGACCGGCTCTTCAACTAAATATTACTGTGCGAAGCTCCAGCCTCCCGAACAAGACGGATAACATGCAAGACGACTACATGAATTAGTAGCTGAAATTTATCAGCCTCTTGGTTGAGCTTCGTGTACACTTTTTCCGACTTCTAAACAGTTATAGAAGTAACTGACAAACACGTAATTTTATCTGGAACGGAAGTTTTTCTTATTTGCTTAAGTGAAACCAATTCATAACATTTATAAAAACTGCAAAACTGTAAGTCTGGTTTGTGCAGTCCCTGTCTGATGGTTTTTATTGGATAAAAAGTTCCCATTTTTGCGGCTAAGCTTAAGCGCTCCCTCCATGAGAAGTCAGTGCGGCAAGGAAAAGTGCTTCCTCTGGTAGCTCAGAGTAACTAGTGCAACTGGACATCTCTGTCAAACAAATAACAGAAACGCACACTTGATAAGGTACTAAAACAACCCACTTTGATGGACAAGCCGTCAAAGCTTACCTTGACACAGAAGTAAGGTGCCTACTTCTGAATCTAGCGCAAGAGTGATATACACTAGCCAAAATCGGGTTTTTATTAAGAATTTGCGTTGTAATACACTCTAGAGTACTAAAATACGGTAAAAGCGTGTTTTCTGTGTAGCCTGAGACAGCAAAGTGTACGACAACTAAAGCAGATTACTTATTCTAAGTTATGTGGTCTTTGGGCTGCTGATAATTTGAAATACACCATTACTCTTGCTTACCCATGGACGGATGAATTGTTTTGCGTCAGTTTTACTTTTCTTCATTCTTCGCGCTCCATGATTTTCCTTAAGTCTTCTTTTGTTGAGGTGGAGGATGCGTGATTTATGTCTGCTAGCAAGTGTGCTTTGCTAAGGAAGGTTCTATTTCAGTGCATTTTCGCCTAAACCTTCCTCTAAAAACTTGAAATTCCAAAAGTTGCCTTACATTTGTAGGCTTTTTCCTGAACGCCTATCTTTAGTACATTAGCTTGGCGGTAGAAATATACTAGAACTTGCGATCTCTGTCGGCGCCTTGGGTTTTCTTTATTGCGTACCGAAGAAACAAACCCCATATAACCGAAAACTGTGTCTTGCAGTCACAATATGGTCGTATGCTTATCAATATCAAATTAACAACTGATTTCTTGATGTACTCTGAGCTAGTCAATATGGAAAACGTAAGCGTTCTTTACCAAACTGTTTGTAGTATTCCGCGACAAATCCCATGAAGTGCTTTTGAAGATTTAAAATTTTGATCGTGTCTGCTAGGTGAAAATTTGCTTGCAATAATACCTCGAGTGTGATAAGTCTCCTAAACCAAAGTAAATGATATGCAACAGTTTATTTTTTTAACGCTAATGCCTGACAGGTTTGACCAAAACTGTTGTTTTTATTGTGTAAAGAACGTTTTTGTCGTTTGCGAGGTACCGTTAACATAACTACAGCCCCAAATGTAGTCGTTTGAAATTTAACATCAGTGAGCTTAAAAATCGTATAATCCAAAGAGGACATGAAAGCCACAATACTGCCCAGTCCTAGAAGGGAACATCCATAATCCTCTCTACCTGAATGAACCACACTCAGTAAGAACACACCCCAAACACGACAAATACAATGCTTTTCCACTACACACGAAGACTTCAAGTGCGACTTTCGATTCGTCGGCTAAAACGACATATATCAGATGCTCTGCGAGTTAAGTCCTGCAGATTATTCTTGATGATACACCCAGAAGCAAAAAACTGGTCATAATGTTATGACGCCCGCAACATTTTCAGCAAAATTCTTGTTATTTATGTATCAATTAACAATTATTATCAAACTTCCCCAGACTGTTCATAAAACACCCGGTTGCTATCTTCACCGCAATTGTATGCATCGCACCAAAACATCGGTTGGCTATCTATGTTAGATCGCGATTTACCCAACGACGACTTGCTTAGTCAAACAAGTGAACTTGAACTTAGGGTTGGCATTTATCTTGCATGTACTGTTATGATAAAGTATACTTTGTCCGTCCGTTGCAAAAACCGCTAAACAAGTGAATAGTATTAGTGAATTGTACCCTTTAGGTCTGTCATATAGTATAGCTTTTTGTTTTTCGTATTTATCCATTTCTAGTTCTGGGTATCACTACAGTTTTTCACCACACTGTACACTGAATCCCATTGTTCAACATTTCTGCTGTCGATATGATGGTAAGGAGAAACGTCAACTAGACACATTATACAGAAATAGGAACGAACATGAGTTTGATCGCCGAAAACCTCCGTTCTTTACCAGTGTTACATTTAACCGCCTAGTCACCTAGTGTCTCTCTTGCTGTCTTCTGTGTTACGTAAATTTCAAGTAACTGGTTGAAATCTATAATCGTGTTAGAGCATGGGTCGGTTGGTTGGTATTTTTCAGCTACCCATTCAGCACGCATACCCTCTTGGGTGCAGAACTTGTGTGGACTATGTGCAGAACTTCTGCACTAATTTTTTGCTTTTAAGCCGCGGACATCAAAACTTGGTAGGCATCGAAGCTTCTTTATTTGTCTTGCAGTAATGAAAAAAACCACAATACCCTGTAATTCCGGGTCCATACGGAATGCAAACGGTCGACCAATTTAAGTGGTTTTGTTTTAGTGTACGGCGCAATTGCTCGCGGGAAGCTCTGCGTTCCGCTTGTCCTCACGTGCGGCTGAGAGTGAGTGTTGTTGTGCTGGTGTGTTTACGTGCATGAAACCGCAGAAAATATTTTCCATTTCAAGCAATCGTCAATGCGCCTGAAATTCGTTCGTGTTGTTCGTAAAGGCTCTTCAAGTACAACGCTATATAGGAAAGTAAGACAGGAGGTTGTGGCAAGTGGCTGTTTTCGTTGCCCGACTGATGAATGCGTCCATAATGCCTTTAGTGGAATGGAATCTCTGAGGGTAAGGTTCATAATTAATCAGACGATGGGTTCTACATATGCCGCATTTGACCGTCCCAGGGGACAAACTGGGTTGTGAGTTACCAGGCTATTCCCCGGCGGCTTCCCGATCCCTGTAATCAGGACTTTGGGACTAGAAGGACCTTCACTATTGTGGCCTCAGAGAACCTTCCGGTTACTGCAGACAACCCAGGTTTTAGCCGTAAGACAGCCCTCTTCAGGTCGTTGAGGGGATCAGCCTGTATGTTTTGTTAACACTCATATTGCTTTCATCAGTATCCTTTTTAAACCATTCACGTGGAAATATTTTAATGGCTGTTCGTCGGATTACGCGAAGGCTGAACCTACCTAAATCTTGTTTAGTCGTTGTGTTGGACGAACTCAGGTACTTTTTCCGTCTCTTCCGAAGGATCTACGGACCGTAATGAAAACTCCCCGTCGTTGCTGCGTGCGACAGAAGGCAGGTGGGATGTACACACACCTGTGGTTGAAAGCAGGTTTGCTGCGACAACTATGGCGACAAATATCGATATTCAAATGAACGTTAATGGTATTCGGGCCTACAACTCGCGTACTCAGATGTTGCCTATACTCTCCCGCATAACCCCCTTTTCTCGGTCAGCCCATTGCCCTTGAAGTATACTGTGGTAATCAAAAACCCAATAAAACGTATATANATATATACGCACCAGATATCATGATCAAGCCTACTTTTAAATGTGAGGACGTTTGCCACGGATTACTTGTGCGTACCAGCGCAAGGTTTTGTCATCCATGACACTGTTACTTGAGACATGAATAAAGGTTCACATAACCCGAATCCGCTCAGTGAATTTGGGATGGCGGTTAGATCATATTCGGGTGTAAGAAATATACTAGAGCCAAACTGAAATCGGATTACCTACCTCGTCGGGTCTCCCCGAATTGTCCTTCCGCAACGTTGAGCCATCAAATGATATACGACTTTCGCTCAATGAACGCCTTCTAACAAATTTAAAGAGAATAAACCACCTCACCTAGCGTTTTTCTTATAATAACTGATAGAATCAACAAACGACTTGGCTGAGCTCGGTGTGTCACAGCTGAAAACATGTAGCTCGTTGATTCTGTCTTTCAGTTGAACCAAACGGAAAAAGACCAGATATTTGAAGTCGAAGTTGTCCAGTGGATTCAGAATGGCGGCTTGATTCTTCACTCCGCTCCATTCAAATGACTCAACGGTTTCCTTCAAATATGAGTATTTGGAAGCGCACTCCTACTTTTGTTTTTTCAAGCTTCACTCTCATTCCTCGTGCATCCATTTTAACCGCACATGAGACTTCCTCGATCTTTTTGGATTCCTGAAGTGCCGTAGAATGTCGCACGACATCTTCAGGCTTAAGGGTTTGTTCCCCTTCAACAAAGCTCGCAATATGATGTATTTGAAATGTGTTCTGTATTACAGCACTGAAGTGACAGCCAGATGTTCTTTACTATTTATACTTACTCTGAATAGTCCTTACTAACCATTTCCCAAAGACCTCAAATTACCGCCTTCCATGGGATGAACCACTTGATGTGTTCTTGATGCTTTCAAACAATACGATGACTAATAACTGTTGTGGAATTTTAAAAGGTTGTTTAGTGCGGTGGGTCCATACCACGGTAATAAACCCCGTGCTCCCGGTTTCGGACCACTTGGGTAAAGTTTCTGCTTTCAGCATTGGTTTGAATTACAACATGTGAAGTATCTATGCGCCAGTAGATCACCGACGGAAGGATTGACACGGATGGTCGGTGCTTTTCTCGGGCCTCCCAGATCGGGTTCGCTCTTGCCGTTAAGCAATCAGTGGACTGGGACTCTCAGACTCGTCGTACCCATAAAGTGGCTTAGGAAAACGGATGTGGCCTCACAACCTGGAATGCGATTTCAGCGAAACCTACATATTACTAAAGATCTACGTTTAAGTAGATGCTGCCTATATATTGAATGTAATTTTTCCCAAGTGAATGATAAACGAAGAGGTAATAATATCAACGGAGCTAGCTAGAGTAAAGCTAAGCTAAGCTTTCATTATATATTGAGACTGAAGTGGATACCACATTCACTGAAACGGAAAGCGTAAAGGCATTAGGATACTGCCGAACACTTGAGTAAAAACTTGGGCTAATACAATGAATTTGAGCAGTTTGTTACGAAACGAAGCCTCTATGAACAAGAACAAATTTCCGTATGCCCATGACTTCAGTCGCCAGTGCAGAAGACTATCTGGGGAACCATTCTTTTGTGGATCGTGGGAGAGAATAATGATGCCCTCTTGGGACTGGGATCGAAAGGTTTTATAATCATAGAGGGGATACACATCCAGGTAACTCTCCTTTAGGAAGAATATGCTTAGCGTGGAAACCTTTTGAGTAGCAAAATTTACTAAAGAGGAGCACTGGATTCACAGTATTAGGTTAACAATTTTATAAAAATATTGCAGTCACACAAAGAGGCCAGGCTCCACTGGCTAAGTGGACACCATGAAAGTAAATATTGAGTGATAAAATTGTTTTGATACACTGGGTGTGCATAAGTATTTAAGTGTCCTTTCTGAGGAAGAGAAATCTAATTTGAAGGAATTCTGGGAATCATCAAGAGGCGAGGCCCATATTGTGGCCAGAAATGAGAATGGACTGTTGTCAAGGTCTTCCAGATTGGTGGAGTGTGAACTATTTCTCAAGAAAAGGGTATAAATACTGTTCTGTAACATGTGTGAACGAGTGCCAAGTGCAGCTCTGCGGGTCGTGAACTTCGATATCACACAATCAGTCTACCGGCGGGAAGGAGTTCCAACAAGTTCTGAGGAAAACCACAAACGGCGTCTCAAAATTTGTGTTCAACTAGACTTCTGTTAGATGAACTAGGCTGACTGGAAACTGTTTCGCGGACCCCTCAGATTCAGTAGTGTTGGCTGGAGTAAAGAAAAAGACCAGAACTCTCGTATTCCCGCCTGTTGATTACCCATGTGGATCAGTGGCAGTCAACGATTATTTTTCCCATTCTCTCTGACTATCAAAGTGTAGCGTGGTCTACCCTTTTCACCACAATGACCTTTGGCCTACCCTATCATGTTCTACGTGTTTTTGCTCCTTCGGAAGCTTTCCGCAACCCCTAGTAGCTGATGCCCAAGCTTTGCCGCCTGTTTTTCTTTGGTCGCAATTTCATGTCACCTGTATCTGTTCCTTAGTGCCTACTCCGACAAAAAGTGGACGCCTTTACCGTCACAAGCAAAGCCTATATACTCGCACATGGGCGAGCCATCCGCTGCATCAATTCAACTTTGTCTGAGATGCTACAACCTAAGACCAGAACTCTCGTATTCCCGCCTGTTGATTACCCATGTGGATCAGTGGCAGTCAACGATTATTTTTCCCATTCTCTCTGACTATCAAAGTGTAGCGTGGTCTACCCTTTTCACCACAATGACCTTTGGCCTACCCTATCATGTTCTACGTGTTTTTGCTCCTTCGGAAGCTTTCCGCAACCCCTAGTAGCTGATGCCCAAGCTTTGCCGCCTGTTTTTCTTTGGTCGCAATTTCATGTCACCTGTATCTGTTCCTTAGTGCCTACTCCGACAAAAAAGTGGGACGCCTTTACGTCACAAGCAAAGCCTATATACTCGCACATGGGCGAGCCATCCGCTGCATCAATTCAACTTTGTCTGAGATGCTACAACCTAATACACTTATATCGCATTTCATCTGATGGTGCTTAGTTGAATTTCATTCTGAAAATTTACGAGGGCGCGTTTCACTTACAATATTGCAATGCTTCCCCGACGCGCTGTCAGCTCGGGACCGTGGGCAGGTTCTGTTTGTGCTGAATTCACTCGGTACCCCTTCTCAAGACAGTTTCTGTTTACTCATGTTATAAAAACACCTCTGCATCTTTGTAAGCAACTTATTTACACTTGTCAATCAGCCTGTATGACGTTTGACAATTATTTGTCAACATCTGTTCGGAGCTCCATCGCCTCACTGCACCATTTTCTTCTACCAGCTGCGATATTGCTAATCGTACCCTCTACTGAAATCGTGATGTTCTACCACTCACCTGTATTTGGAGTTGTTTGATACAGTTTGCAGGGCTCTCGTCCTTCTGCTCCCCGTGTGTTTACTCAATAGGAACTGCTTATTGTCTGATAGCTCCAGTTGTACTGTAATATCTTTGGTCAAGCGAATGCTACAACCATTTCTACGCTGCGTGGGGTGAAGTAGTATCAACCGCAAACAATGGAAAGTAACGAAGGCAGACTGTACAACACTGACCGGAGAGGCAGTATGCGACAAGTTGTGTACACTTGGAATGGAGGACATTTAGAAGTGAGTTAGAAGTAAACAAGTCATTACAAGACCACGACTTTCATGAAAGAATTGTGTGTTATAATCATTCGGATCCCTGGTGCGACCAACGCTTGCGGTGAAGCTTCAGCTCAGGAATTGGTGAAATTCACCGATCAAATTTTTTGTTGCAAAATTCAGAGGATATACATTTTGCAAGCTCCGCAAACCAAAAGACCTGCCATGTGTAACCATACGACGAGACCTAAAATGAGCGTGAATGATGCAGATACCCTAAGAAGTTCCGGTTTCATGGTCCGAAGTTTATTCTTCTGTCTTAAATCGAAGAGGACAGAGGGTTGTAAAAATCGACCTAAAGTGAATGAGGGCTGAGCACTCATCCAGGAATTTGATCATATTGAGCTCGCTCATAAACCTTCCGAAATAATTTACACGGAAAAAGCCATTCTTGGCCAAATAAAACCTCACGGAAGATGGACTCAGGCTGCCTAAGGCCCAGTGGGCTTTTCTGAGATAATGTTAGGATGTATATTAATGATTAAGTAAAAGTTTTTATGCTAAAGTGGAAGGTGTTACCTGGAATAGCGCGGTAAAAAGGAGGTGTCATAAACAGCGGGAATTATTTGGTGTAGATGGCACTTCAAATGGCATGAGGGTAGCACAAGTACTGGTGCTTTTTTCTTTTGGGAAAAATGTCCAGCAGAAGCAAGGTCAGAACGTTAAAATCTGAATATGGCGGCCAAAACAAAACGAGGGAGAGCAAAACGAAACGCATCCTACCTGACAAAAGACAAGAAAACTGTAAACTGCTAAAAAATGAGGCACCAGAACAGCGGATCTGGTAAGGCAGAATAGTTGGCACAATATAGCCAGTCAATTTGAACTGCGAATTAGGACCACCGATGGCCTTAACCTGTTGGGCTTATGGACAAGGTCACAAAGAGCGTGAGTGGTGATGATGAAGCGGATGGATTAGCAATGCAGATTAACGGTATCAGGAATCTCAGAATGGCGGTTTATAGCGAAACATTAGAGATTCAGTGGTGTCACCGTTGTAGGGGAATTAGTTGCGAAAAAGATTGGGAAGAGTGAATCAGTGACAAAACACAAGCTGGAATGTAAACTTTATGAAATTTATTGACCTCGTTGTGCACAGAGTGAAGGACGACCAGAATGGTCAAATCAGAACGAAAGATTTAGCAGAGTAAAGTGAAAGCGTCCTAGAAGTGGTTTGGGCTAGGTTAAAAGTTTGCTCGTATTTAGAGTTAGTGAAACGAGTGTGCGAAAGAGTGAGGTCAATGGCAGGAAAAGAACAGTTGTGGCTGTGAGGGATTAGTTGCGGGTGCCTTTGTGATCATGCCCAACTGTATCCACCAACCAGCTGGGAATGAGCAACATCACTATTTTTGGAAAAACAAGCTGAATCAGTAAAACTTTGTGAACGTTTAAAAAATAATGCGTGAAGTCTTTCGGGAAATTAGATGAGAAAGTGTGAAAATGACCAGGGCTGATGATCTCCAGCCAATGCCAGAAGCAGACCTTTGTCATGAGACCAGATTGTGCAGCCGTCTACAAATTAAAAATCATCTGTTTAAAGGAAGTTTCCTTTGAGCCAGATTAATGTACAGCAATAAAAGTATAAAAGGCATACTCAAACTCGTAGAACTTCGCTGATTGCGTTGGAAACCAAGAAAGAGACATAATAGTTTGACCGCTGGTGTAGCTGTCGAGCTACTATCATAATTACCGAAAAACTGAGGGATTCCCACACGTGTTTTAGACTATCATGAAGAATTTTTCGTGTGTTCGGGAGACCTACAGCATGAACTCTACCCACTAATCACGTTGAGATGGCTTGTCTGAAGGTGAGAGGTAAATTGAAGGCTTCGAAGATAATCAGTTTAGAAAGCATCAATGCAGCTAAGATACGCAAGAGATAAAAAAAGGGATTCACCTGGTCATTAATTTGTTTCCACAGGGAACGGAAATGAGCGTTGGGATGACAGCCGTGTGAAATATGCTGGTTACCGCTTATACATGTCAGATAGATTACCACCTAATTTAAGTAAGCGAATCAGTCATACACTACGCCTAGTGTGAAAAAAGCGTGATTTCCTCACAATTCTTGCATTATTTTATTTCAGGCCTGAGGGCGCTAGGTTAACAAAAACAGGCCTTTTTGACTATTTTTGGGACAGAACTAGTATGATTGACGGTTAAATTATGATAAGTAAAACGCATAGGAATGACAGCTTCAGTGTTTTGCTGGATGTTGAGGAATTTTTCGAGACTCATTCTGAGATCCTTCTTGGGCGATAGGTATTCCATCGAACCGATTTGGAACGAGGGCGAATGATTCTATTTTATTCGGGTATTAGGTTATCAATAGACATGTTTTGGGGCATCCTTGGATGGCTTCATCATTTGGAGTTGTGACGTGAGTCTTACGTGGGTTATAAAACCTCATAAATTACTAGGGCCTAGCATGGATAACAGCCTATGATACGCTTTTCCTAAGGGTATCTAGCAGAAAAAACCCTCTGGGATGACAGGCTGCAGGGCGTGTGCTGGTCAAGCATGCACTTGAAGGGTACTTGAAAGTAAAACCTGATGTTTTTGGTATTTGCAGAGTGACTTCGCATTTGAACACCCGGGAGGGGTGCGTGTAGTCGAGATAAGGTAACTTTGCATATGTCTACAATCTTTTCCGTGGTATACAAATTTAGAAGAGGTAAAAAATTTTGTGGATCGGACATGTAAAACGTGATGATGGACTGGAAGTATACATTATAGCCCGTGAATCCAGACGATCCGTAAAATCCAAGTTGTGTTTACTGCATCACAGAATTTGAACTCTGTTTCAGTCTATTTTGACCATTACTAAAAGTGATACTCTTCCGCAGCCATGCCTGTCGATTGTGTAAGTGCAACAATCTGCAGGACAGAGACTTTCATTCTGACCAGTGGGTTGCTGTGGAGCTTCGGTTATTGAGGTGAACCAACATTAACAATATAAAAGAACGACAATGTAACTGAAGTTCATCGTAGTTCAGCGAATCCCATGCTTCGCTATGGAAGAAAATATAAATGCAGCGTCCCGCCACGCCGAGCAAAAATATCGAAAACGCAGCGTAACCTAGATACACAAAAAGGTAGTTAGTTATCTGCGGTCGCTAGGTAGAGGACGATAAGCGGAACCATGGCGGCATCAAATAAGCGGAGCACGACACGAGTATCTGCGATCGGGTTCCCTCCCAATAACGGACAAGTCAATCATCTCTCTGTTCACCCAAGTCATCCGAGTAAACGTGGAGCTTCGGTTATTGAGGTGAACCAACATTAACAAATATAAAAGACGACAATGTAACTGAAGTTCATCGTAGTTCAGCGAATCCCATGCTTCGCTATGGAAGAAAATATAAATGCAGCGTCCCGCCACGCCGAGCAAAAATATCGAAAACGCAGCGTAACCTAGATACACAAAAAGGTAGTTAGTTATCTGCGGTCGCTAGGTAGACGACGATAAGCGGAACCATGGCAGCATCAAATAAGCGGAGCACGACACGAGTATCTGCGATCGGGTTCCCTCCCAATAACGGACAAGTCAATCATCTCTCTGTTCACTCAAGTCATCCGAGTAAACCATGTACCATTCACGGATTTTCGGATTGATCCACAGGATTGAGCGATCTAGAAGGAACGCTCACCCACAAACTTATTTCAAAGGCTAACCCAGGTGTGTAAATATTCTTCACTTCTTCTTATCCTTTACCATACTCGAAGAAAAAATGTTGGCACAGGGGTTGCAAAGCCGGTAAGTCGGAGACTGGCATGTGCAATCAGCCAATTTTGGAATGGAGGCAGCTTTGAGTAAACGTCTTGAGCAGCTGAAGTCTCTGCTCTGTTGTCCCCTGCTCAGTTGGCAACAAATCCGTTTTTTAACTTGTCGTTTGCTATTGTGTAGATGACTCTACTCCATGTTGGTTTTTGCTGTATTTTATATCACCGAGATCGCACTGTGCTCGATGGCGGGCGGAGTTTGGACCGGTAGGCAATTCACGGACCCCGCAGATCAGCTCTCACCGTCCCTACTTCTAAATATCCATTGATCCTATTTAGGAGGGCAAGCTTCAAGGTGGTTGGCTATTCTTTCACACATTCTTTTGACTATTTCGCGGCTTCTCATGGTAGGCACAACAATTAAATATGTTGGTTAGGTTTGCTTGCAACACTGGGCAACGTTGCTTTAAACTTTCAAGATTACGCTGCCCGCAGTCAAAACAAACACCATTCCCTTCCCAAAGGCATGCTGGAATTTTTCGAATGCGTTCTTGTGGCCAACTTTGTGCGCTCCCTTGAGATGAATCGGATTATTTGACATTTTTGACATCTCGGTAAGGGCTCCGTTTTAGAGGCTTCTTACTTCCGAACAGAAATATCTCTGCCTTTTCTAGCTACAATTTTGAGACATTTTTTGTCGTTCTAGCTTTTTGAGTCAGATGCGATGCACCCCAAAAATATTTCACTTAAAATTTGAACGCAGCCTCTTGGATCACTGTCAGTCCGTCATGAAGTGGTTATTCTCCTCATTACTAGTATTTGTAAGCGAATCTCAGGTTACTCCTTGAGTTTGGCTCCTTGAAGTATTCTAGGAGGCAGTTGTCCATTCCTGATAGAGTGGCGATAGCAGGCTTATGCTTATGGGTTAACCAGGGCTTATTGAGATAACATGAATTTCAGTAATTTGAGGTTAACAATCAAAGTCTCCTTAAGGCAGTTTAGCATTCCATCTAATGGTCTAGAAAGGCTGACTAATGTAGACCGGCTTACATAAGTGAAACAGTTATAACACTTTCCTTCTGAAAGTCCCTGTCTGCTTCGTAATAAACGCAGACGCGCCAACCTAAATCTAAAATAAAACATTCGCATGTGTGTATGGACTCTCGCCTGAGTTCGCGATTTATCCCCTGGATAACTCATGTAATCCACCCTCGAAGATTGGCATTAAATAATCTCACAAAGGAAGAGCGGGAAAGGGTTCCGTTCTACAATGCTACTTCTGATTACTTGCCTTACCCATGAAAGGTCCTTAAATATTTGGCAACTGTGTTAAGTTACAGACGGCGATACTCAAATACGCCACGCAAACCTGATCTCCCGGGAGTCACATTGATTTCATGATATAATATGCGCGATCCATAGCCAGCGGAGCTTGTCTTGTGATGGAGAGCAAGCTAACGCTCCTGTGCAGGTGTGATAGAAGACGACGAATGGCCAGGTTAACTTGCTTACAGCAAATTACGGAAACATTTTGAACAGTCAAGCATATGAGTACTTTTTTAACGGGGTATGCGAGGGTTCATTGTTCATTCACACGGCGGCTTGGAACATGGTCCGACTTCTGGCTGCAATTTCTGTATTCTTTTCACTCAAACCGCCAGGGCAAGTGAGTAACGCATCTACGTTATTGAGTGCGAGTGTTCGAGGTCATTACGACTACTTGTCCATAAGTTTGGTGGAGGCAGGCTAACAGTTTTTGTGCACCTCCAAGAATTTTATTTTCTATATGCTTGCAAAAAAATTATTACAGTCAGCGTATTCCCCAATAAACCTAAACTTATGATGGTACTGTGCCTGACTTCTTTCCTCCTCCGGAATAATAAGTCGAATTCCCCAATAAACCTAAACTTATGATGGTGCTGTGCCTGACTTCTTTCCTCCTCCCGAAATAATAAGTCGAGTGATCGGATGTGACGTCCCGTGTATATATTTGATCATGCCCACGGGGATTATCGTATTTTTTTAATTCGGCCACCTGTTTCATTTGTCAGCTTTTCCCCAAAATATAAACCTTACCCGAAAAATTCCTCACAATTCAAGTGGCATCAAACTTCTTGGAAATGAATAATGGGAAAGCGCGTTTAGGCGAAACATATTGAAGAGTACTTCGACGTATTCGAGAAATCACACATGAGTGACGCGCAAATAAACAAGCCAGGAACTGCTGATTCCTGAGATCTATCCAAAGATACAATACTACCTGTATAAAATACGTAAAATGGTACAAAAGTCGAATTATAGTAGCTTTCGTCTAAACCGTTGCACGAAGTAGTGCAAGTCAAAAGAAAGCTCGAGTACGATGGCAAGTCGGTTTTAGTTTGCGACACGCTTGGGCACAGCACGTGGTAACGTAAACTGATCAAGAAGCGTGTGTAAGCGACGGTCGACCAAATTGGTTTGATAAGCCAAAGGATGAAATTTTGTGAGGGATTACAGATGCATATCGAGTCTATGTGGTGGACGCAGTATACAGCGGAAAACAAGGAAAGCGTTTGCCCGGGGGAAAGGAAGTATACGTAGAGCTCGTAGTTATCCATTTCTGGGGAGCAGAAGCCCGACAATAATTAGTGTGGAATATGTGAAAACATTCGATCGATACATCAGAAGCGTTACTGACACATGTGCGGTGCCGAACACAGGCCTTTTGGACCTGCCTACTTTCCGGTAAGAAAAACTTCATGTCACCTTAATCACCAACATGTTTGTCGGACCCACCTGCCTCTGACTAAGTCTCGTTGCTTCACACACGGGACGCTCGGAAAAATTCTAGGACTCCATCTCAATGGAAGGTCAAACGCTTGCTTCAGATGTTTCTGCACGAGATGACTTGTGTTTTTACACTAAGTTTAGTATTCTACACATCAAGTGCATTTTATTATGCCCTGAGACATTCTCCGACGGTTAACATACATGTGCTTCTCGGGTGACGGATTTCGCTCAACATTTCTGAGAGTCCCGTCGACGAAGAGGGCAAACCTACTCAAATTCTGTCCGCAGTAGTTTGGCCAGTATTTATCGAGTCACGAAAACTGTGGATGCGTGTCACCCTATTATTTCACAGACATTCCCATGCAACAGGAGGTTTGCTACACCAGACTCAAGAGAGTGAATGTGCCCATGATAATCATTGGGCTGTGATAAAAATGCTATTGTGGGTTGCCGATTGTAGTTGCATCAGAATTTAAAATGCGCGCAATGCAAATAGCAGGCACTTGGTTCACCCAGTGAGTCTGTCAACTCAACTGAGTGAACGGTGTATGGTTACAAAACCCGTTGTATTACGGTAAAGCGGACAGTTCGGAGAGCGCGTTGCGGAATATATAACACGCGCATTCCTTCTACACCAAAAACTCTCGTGAAGCCTTGGAGAGTCTCAGCTATTTCTCTGCATGCGCTGAAGAAGCAGTATTTTTTAATTTATAGAGGACTAAAAAACTACGCAATTCAACCTTGCCAAAATTTTTCCAATTCATGCACAACATGTCTGCAATGGTCTAAATAACTGTCAGTCCACGCCAACGGTGTTGTCTGTGTTCAAAAACATTAGACGACGTGGTTGACGGCCTGTGTTATCACTAATGAACCTGTGACGGTTGAGCATGTACCGAGCAATCTGCCTGTTGTGTGTTAAACGCACAATGTCGACATAAGTCAATGCAAGCTGCCTTTTTTTGTAATCGAAACTCGGATCCAGTGCATCCTTCATTTTGTACGGACCCAATTGAATGAATAAACCAGGACAACAAAACCGTTCGAATGAGATTGCGATGAAGTTGAGCTTGTTTGTTTTGTGATTCCAGTTACATTGCTTCCGGCCAAGTTCACCGGCAATGTTCAGGACGGCGAGCTAAAACGAGTGCATTTTCCCCTATTTTTCCACAAGCACCTAAACTGAAAGCAAATTCCCTGCGAAATCGCTGCATTCAGCATCAACATTATTTTTCCAACTATGACGTGTGCGGCCGTTCTCAAATCCGTCAAATTGGCCCTGGCAGCGATGAGGTGAAATTTGTATCAACGTATTCATTTTTCAAAGAACCAAAGCCGGCATCCACTCAGCGGTTCTTGTCACTTTCTCCGGGGCCACAATCTCGTCAGCTGGCTCTGCATTCCTCAGCTCCGGTAGCTCAATTTTCAAAAAGCAAGCACACCTGGAGTTTCATTTTTCCTTGTCGCAATTTTTAAGGTTTATCAAACTGTTCACTATGGATCCCGTGTACCGATTCTACGCCATAATTTATGGAAGACTCTCGCAGTACTAACAACTTGCAAGCACTCGTAACCGTCAGTAGTGACAGTTTTCTTCCGTCAAGCTTTAATCTCTAGTGGACGTTCTTGGTGACCAAGATCGCCACTGCTAGTCAAACGAAAGTTTTCCGCATTCATATACATACCGCCGGCTGGCAGAAAACAAAAGCAGATATACCGTCCGCACTGTGACTTGCAGCGACCGGATAAATTAACGCTGGCTCTTTTTTCCAGTCTGTCGCACACCTTTGCACCTTAACCAGCTCGGGATTCTTATTGACATATTGCTACCTACAATAATTCCCACAATTCTCTCTAGGCTATCCAATCACTATTGCGGCAAAGGCCAAAGCTGAGATGCTTCTAAATCGGTTAACTATGAACAATTTACTTCCTCCGGTTGCTTTCCGAACAAATGAACCCATAATCGCGCCTCTGAAATCTTCCCCTATCCGGTTGTTAGACCATTAATCCCTACAATCCATCCACTTATTGTGTCCAACGTAGCGTCTTGCAGGCAAGTACAAACTCTCACTCCCACCACTCTTCAAGGCCGGTCGATATGGTGCTCCAGAGCACTTCAGACTATCAGCTGAGATGCTTCTAAATCGGTTAACTATGAACAATTTACTTCCTCCGGTTGCTTTCCGAACAAATGAACCCATAATCGCGCCTCTGAAATCTTCCTCTATCCGGTTGTTAGACCATTAATCCCTACAATCCATCCACTTATTGTGTCGAACGTAGCGTCTTGCAGGCAAGTACAAACTCTCACTCCCACCACTCTTCAAGGCCGGTCGATATGGTGCTCCAAAGCACTTCAGACTATCAGGTAGTATTAATCGAAATCTCCATTCCTGGCAGCCCCTTTCCCTCTCTATTAATAGAAAAATCTCACGTTCACAAAATTTTGGCAAATCCCAAAGCTCGCGTGCAAAAGATGAAGGGCGAAAAAAATTCCCTCCAAAATATGCAGCCAATTACTTTCTTTCTAACTTATGACGCAACATGTACCTTTCACATATCCTTCACTAATGGGTTAGCTCTAATTGACACACATGCCTCGGAGATCAGTCAGCGCAGCCGATGGGGGCACCAAGTTCCACCATGCACTGATCCTGATCGCATCGTGCTTGAGCCCCAAAAAGCAGTCCTCTGGCAGAATACAGCATGCTCAATACCAGATGCACAATTGAAGGCTTCTAAAGTTGGATCTACCTTTGCATCAGTTGCTTCTTGGGTGTCACTTGATTGGAGAACCAATCGCAGACTTTCCGTGCGACCTTTGGACAACTACACAAGACGGAAACCGTTTAACATTGCAGCAAACATACTAACGAATTAACCAAAAGCTTGCTGAATCCGCTAGTCACCCTTCCCTCTTATGCAGTCGCATCAAATTATGTCCGGCCTCGAACAATGTAGGAAAACTTAAGATGACCCGATCACCAGCCGACCTTCCAGGTATTAAGGCTGATATGTCACCGTAAATTACCGATAATTCGGCATTGATGTTCTCCCGTATCTTCATTACTCTGGAGTGTCTTCTTGTCAAATCCCGTCATAGCAATTAATCGTGTCCCTGCATCACACTAACATGCCTGTCGGCTTCACGTACTGCGCCACCTCCCCTACGATTTTGAACACTCCTACCTCTGGGCAGCTACCTCTAATCTTTGACCTTATTCGTGCCAAAAAATTTCACCAATAATTTTAACACCGCTGCATCTAATCAGGCTCGATTCCAGGTTGCAGGCGAAGATGAGGACACAGGCCTTTGCTGTGGACCACATTACCGAAAGAAAATCCCCGTCTCCCTACGAAAGCGCTCCCACGGGCTCCTCGTCGAAGCCTGTTATAATATTGCTCTCTTTTACACTAGCTCTCTGAGAGTATATATTTTGCCTTTCGTCTACAAATCTGACTATATCGCGAACTCTAAGTAATCGCAGCCGCGGCTCTTCAAACCGTGGTTTCAGATATTAAACAGGATCCCTGACCCACACCTACCATTATCTAAACTCTGTCTTCATCGAATTCCGCTCCGGCCACCCGCGTATTCTTTACCTGAAATCACTTTTCGGCACTTGATCACTCAACCACAGCCTTCGCCTCTTTCGAAGCCACATGCTGCTCCACACCCAAGATATTCAATCATATCTCCTCACATCATATCGCACTGCTGATCAGCCACTCGTAGCCGAACGGTTAAGCTTTCGGACTACTAGCCAGGAAGTCGCGGGTTCGTGACTCTTCGGAGTTTCGTGAGATGCGCACTGCTGATGATTCCCGATAAGGATGAAACGGCTGTGCGGTGCTTCTCGGCTTTTCAGCATAGATTGGCTTCACTTACAGCTCGAAATCACCACACAAAAACCCAAATCTCCTCACACTACCAACAGAATCTCCTCACCCTACTATAAATCAACCTCCACTACTGAGAACGATGGGAATTCGGGCGTTTTACTCCACAACCGCTTTGTTTTAAATTCTTTTTTATCTATTTTCGCAACGAATTGTCTAAGCATCATCTGAATCACTGAAATTTGGATCCCTACTAACAAGCACAATGCTCTTACCCCATTTCGGGATGCGCTATCTCCGGTCCGCATCCTTCCAACCACCAGGCGGGCCTGCCTCACATAATTCAGAATCACAATAGACGCCTTCCACACTGGCGATCAACTAGTGACAGATATTCTAGACTCGGTTCGACTTCCTGCCTGTCGATCCTACCCGCGGTTCATCCTCAGCTGTTTGTAGCACAAACTCCATACTCCACCTGCTCAATTAACCAACTGTCAAAAATTTTCTCACTGCCGATTTTCACCTCGCCAAAAAAGCCTTTTACCCATTTGACGCATTCTGTATTTGTCTCCTGGAGAAGAGATAAACTTTTCTGTTTTTGGACGGCCATTTGTATTTTACAGACGGCCGTCGGTCACATTACTAAGGTGGGCCATCCAGGATTGTGCGGGTGCCGCCTACTTTGTGTGCTGTGTAACCGGTGAGAATTAAAATAGGATACAGGTCGCGGGTTTGTGCAGCGCAGTATTTGCGAATCTTTCCGGGATCTGTGTGCTCGTATTATGGTAAAAAAAGGAACCTACTGTACGACACCGTCCAGGCTAGCCAGGGGGCGTAATATGTGCCGGTTGTTCGCAGTGTCTATAACCAAAAATGCATGGATATTATATTATACATGTGTGCTTCCTGGCCGCTTTTCTAATACAAGAGTAGTACAACGTGACTTGCATTTTTGTCTCCAACTTGTCCATGGCTTGCGCTTGATACTGCTCTATCTATCTACCTATCCATCCATCTATTTTGCCCTGAATAAACCGAACAGTTTACGCACGAAAGCAGGCTGTTCACTTTTTAAGAGGGTATAGAAAACAGGACGCTAGGTACTCATGCCATACGTGATCGCGAAGTCGTACAGCTTGCATCTACAAGCAGGATATTGGTTGCTTTCACGAGAATTACCCAGAATTTTTATCGCGTGCATTTGGTGGAGGTTTACCGCATTTGGAAGTTGTCGGTCCATTTGGAAAAGTAAATGTGGTTGATGTGACCTTCCAGCGACTGCAGTACAAGTAGGCATCCGGTCTATCGAAGTTCTACCAGTACCGAAGGCGCATCGTCCGCTACAATAAAAACCCGACTATCTGGCAACTATCCGGCACTTCCGGTGGTAATTTTATGTCATCAGTGATTGAGACCTTCCGAATTCATCAGCAACGAACCACCGAATTCCACACGACGGCCTTCTATTCTTGAGGAGGATCCCGTAGGCGACTCAATCCTCTTCGGTTATTCGTCGATTTACAGGAGGCCGGTCGTATCAACACTCACGGTTGTATTCTTCGGATTCCTCCACTTTCGGTGTGTAATGCAGGCCGCCTGCAATATTTGTAGCGCACCCATTCGTATCGCAAAACAGTATTGTTCCATCGACTCCTAGATGAGTGCACAACTGTCACGCCTTTTCAAACGCTGTGAAGGCTGAAGAGGATACAGCCCTGTATTCCTAATGTGAAGCCAGTGCTGAACCCATAGCACAGCTATTTCGGAAACGAATGTGCACCAAAAGTTTACAAGGGAGCTTAAATAGAACAAACTGCAAACAACATGCACTCATTTAGTGATTTCTTGCTTATGAGCGTATGTATCCAAATGCAACATTTTTGCGTAAAAGTTTTATGCTACTCACAAACATTTGTAGATAAACGCACTGCGCTTCTACGGTGCGGCTACATGGATAGACTCGATCAGAGTCCGAGGTTCTCGTGCCATTGTGCCAACTATTTATCAGACCGCGTCTTGACTTCGCCATTCACAGGAGCTGCGCTGCACAAAATAGAACTCATCCTTGAAAAGCTTCAACGTCATTCCGTGGGGTCCGATTCCCTGAAATGTAGATGGAGAGCAACTGAGGTGCCTGAATAATCTCAGACGGCACTCAACAGCAAGCGGGCGGTTAAAAGATAATGTGACAGAAACTTTGATGATACTAGATGTTTAAGCTGGAACTGCAGAATATATGATAAATGGCATTCAGGTCTGAGATTAGCGATTCGCCCACTCGGGCTTAAAAATTGGAGCGCGTCTGTACCAGAGACAGCTTACCTAATAGTGCAGTTGAACATTGGAACGGTAGTCAAACTC
Organism: Opisthorchis viverrini; assembly: GCF_000715545.1. NCBI lineage: Eukaryota > Metazoa > Platyhelminthes > Trematoda > Opisthorchiida > Opisthorchiidae > Opisthorchis > Opisthorchis viverrini. Next base: position 468,065 of record NW_008751833.1, read on the forward strand.
GGTGTAATTTGCGTGATCGCGATAGAGTTGGATGCTTGCTGACTCGGTGTATTTGTCACTTTCTTGGGTTCGAATTCCAAACTGAGAAAACCAGTATCGTTGGCTTGCGTAGATTGGCGAGGTTTACGGTTTCCTCCAAATCCTCCGCCTTTTAACATAAAAATGGTACCTGATCCACGGTACTTACCTGTCCTGGCCTTCTTCCTTTCTGGTTTCCTCCCGCAATGCCTTGAACAGCTACAGAATACCTGTATTTCGTTTGCTGTGTGTTGGGGTTTGGCCTAGCTCATGCGAACATTCGCAACAAGACAGATACGGGTTAAGGCACTTATACTATGTATTCACGGATTCACGGATTGATACACAGGATCGAGGCTTTTGCCCAAGT
>NW_008751833.1:470526-508972 GCF_000715545.1 Opisthorchis viverrini
CTTCTGTGTCCCCTGTGGTCAACTTTTTGAAAAAGAGTTGGGATCTTTTTTCCAGAAGTCGCCGAATCCTTTTTGGCAGCTTGCGGTTCATCCGACTGCGTGCCGGTCTTCTTGGGACGAGTTCAAGTGTGCATGGAACTGGATGGCCTTCTGACCTTGTTGTAACTTCCTGGAACCTTTACTGAGGGATTACGTTACCGACCTAAAGTCATTTCTATGACGACGACCTCGAACCCGGTGGGATCTTGAATTAATGCGCTGCTTTGAAGGACAATCAGTGTTCGCACTTGTGATATGGTTTACCCTGTTTTTTGGACCTTGTCCGAAGTGGACTCCATCCGTTCGCTGCTCACACCAAAATTAGTGCGAAAGACGCATTAGCCTAAGGCATTCCGAAACAACATGAATGTTCCTGATTAAGCCAAATATATTATCTACACAGGAGAAGAGAAAGACGTGAGCAGCTGCAAAATTTTTTCGGCCTTAAATACGTGTAGGATGACATGCGTATTGCAGTACCGTTGCTTGCGAAGAGGCCTAGTACTGTTTGAACACGGTTTGATAAACTATCTTTCACACTTGACCCACTTGACATACCGTGGGGACATGCTAATAAGGTTTTCCAAGCCCTCGAATTTCGAGACGTTGGCGAGTATAGGCAGGAATATTATCATTCTTCCTTCGACTGAATCCATTTCCACGTGCTTGGCCAATCGGCCGTACAGTTATATATGTAGTGTTTTGAATGCCCCAACTCTGATTCATAGGAAAACAGTAAAAACTATCCAAGCAACTTTAGAGCTTGACGAAGTTAAGCAAATGGAAGAACAAGTGTATGTTTTAAGCTAAATGGTTCGTTCTAAAAATGGCAGCAAATTTTTAAAAAGCAACCTTGGAAAAGTCAAATAAAAAATCAGCATGGTGTTGTGAAAAAGGTGCCTTCGGGCGCGGACTCGTGTTAACAAGGTAATTCTAGAGAATTATCTTGTTTCTGATGGTTGCCAGCGCTGTATCGAATGCCAGTTCAAAGCAAGTTTAGATGCCTTTTATGTGAGTCCTTTCGCTGACAACCTTACTGCCCCGCGCTGAGGAATTAAAGAGAAGTGCTACACTCTTGTGCTACACCCTTGTGCAACACTCTTGTGTAGCACCTACCACCCTTCAAGTGATAGGGATTCTCTAAACGACAAAAAAATCGAATCGAGTGGCTTGGGAGAAAGCCTTCATCCGGTGTATCAATCTGTCAATTAGTGAAAAGACCGTGAGAATTGCTCTAATTGCGGCACGCAATCCTCAGAGCGCTTGTCTCCTCTGAAGATTGTAGTGTATGTCACTCTTTGTTCAGGTAGCCTGTCAGAAGCAGCTGGGCAACCTTCAGAGACTCGATATCCCACGGTAAACGACTGTTCATTCCTCCTGACTCTTCAACATTAGCGGTTGTCGGTTGTCAAATTCGCCCTGCTTTAACCGAAACATGAGAACGAAAGGTTGAGCATGATGTTGATGATGTTATGTAGCGCACAACAAGAGCGTCATCAAATAAAATGTATTTTGGAAAATATATTCACAGAAACAGGCGTTTGAAACAGCTGCAAACGGAACTATCAGTCACAATATCCCGGATGACGCCTTTCCACTTGTTTGAAAAGCGCAAACAGAAACGTTTTGCGGCTCAAAGTTGCGCACAATTGACGTGGATAGTTTTTTTTCATTTTCGCACACTTCCCCAATAGGGTAAGAGGTAAGGCAATCTAAGTTGGACCACTTGAGATTTAGGCTCTCTGTAGTGGTCTGTAATAAAAATGATAAATATCAAACGCTTTTTGAATCCTTCCATACTGAAGAGAAACAACCATCATCCTGTATACGCTTTGCACAATTTTAACACAAAATTAGTACTTTCTTTTCCGACTACAGGCTTGAAGTATTTTGTTAGTGGTCCAAAATGCACATTCCAAGCCACTTTGAAATCCCGAATCATTAATTGAAGAACAAGCATGTTCCTAAATTTTTAATAGAATTTTTGCGAAGGAACGCTAACCGAAAGGATTAGTGAGAGGTGAAGCCCAAAAATCGGCTAATTCGTTCAAGTCAACAGACTAAACTTATTTCTGCTAAGAGGACACACTTATGTGAGCGTCTCGCACACTGTGGACTTAGTTTGGTTTGATCTCTCAGGCTCTCAATTACAACTAAGTTAGTACGATGTGATAGACAACCTGCATCAAGCCCTGATGTGATATCATAGAAGCTACGTGAATTTCATGCGCAACCACTGTTAGCCAGAAGCTGGTCTCGTCCTAGGAAATTCCGGTTTAAGCACCGATATCACTTCGGCTGAAGACCGAGGCACTAATGACAGATCGATGGGTTTCTTTGGTTGTTCACGTTTCCGTGCCAGTCCACCCAATGTCCACGAGCACTGAGTTTTCTCCACAAAAATTCGAATATAGCTACCGGTTGTAGATGTTCTAACCATTCCTTGTCGGTTTTGCATGCGGGATAAAATAACGCTATCAGGAAGGTCAGCTTCCTGAAAGCAACCACTGAATGCCCGGAATCTACGAAGACTCTCAGCTCCGCCGAGTTTTGACCAGACAGACAATGCCCCCTCAATATACATCGTGTCACAGCCTTGCACCAAATCCAGACAGCGCGAGTCAGAGCTGATCAAAGACAGACAACGCCTCCGCAATATGCAACACGTCGCTGCCTCGTACTAAAGCCAGACCGCGTGCGTAAGCATTGGGCCAAGTTCAGACAGTGTCCTTCCAATAAAAAGCTTGAGGCCGTTGTACTTTTCGCACTCGCACGCACTCGCGCTCTCGCAACCACTTTGTTGGAATATAGCTATTGTGTGCCCTTCCGTGAGCCTTTTTCTCTCCGACACTAGGCACTGGAGCGGGTCAGCAGCAGAAACCACAGGCCGGCAAATCAGCAGATATAACAAACGCAAACTTTGTTTCTTGAATCAAGCAGTGATTCCCTCGCTGGCCGTATCTCTTCTGACGAATAATTTTCGCATTCGTTTTCCTTTGAAAAGAAACAGAGAATAGCTTACAACATTCTACCAACCCTTTGAAGTGGTTTTAAACCTTTTAAGGCTTGAACGACGATGCGTTTGCAGTCCTTTATATGGCAATCTTCCATGTGATTATGTGACCTTTGTCATATAGATAGCGTTAAAACAAGAGAAACAGTGGCGAATCTTGAAAACATCACAAGGGTAGAGATGCCGATCCTTATAGAATGAACTTCAAGTTGATGAAAGCGCAAAACCGGGTGTGTTGAAATCCAGATACGATAGGTCTACTGGATCCCAAGAACCAGGAACAACGTGGCCATTTAATGACCATGAAAGTCTAAAGAATCGACGGTATAAAACTCTAGAGATACTCAAGGAATATCTAAGTGTCCACTTGTGTGCATATCTTGATCAAATGAAGACATTAGAAGTGTCAACATGAGGACGTTTGAGGACGTTTGTATTCAAACATACATCTCGATGAGTCAAACTGGATGACTAGTTGCACTCTACCGACGTAAGCACCTGATGATTCAATTAAGAGTCACCCTTGGAAACGTCGATGGTACGAAACACTTCTTCGGGTACAAAGCGAAAAAGCAAGGGATATCGTTTGCTGTTTGGGATGTCTGCAGCAGCCTGACTCCAATAGGGGCCTTATTTGATAAACCATGATGTTTATTTGGACGCTTGAATGGCTGTCCAATCCTCTAGAATACCAGCGCCTACTGAAATGCTTAGGATAGTCTTCAGAGTTAAACGTCAATTCCGCTTTTAGAAAGATATTGCTGTAAACTGTCATGTACACTAGACTAACTAAAAATGTTTCTTATCTTAGTTTCGTACTATCTGTCACTGTCTGTACTATCTAGTCACTTTTTGGATGTAATCTCCACTTCGTGCTGTAATGGTTTTTCTGATGGCCGTTTTTATTTATCTGCAATTGGTGATCATCTTAATAGGACTTTCGACAGAACGGAAATGGCTTTCACTTAGATCTTGTTTGTTTCCGTCGGCAAGTTTGAGGGCAATTTCTAAAGCACACGAGACTGAACTACGTCTCACTGGTCAGATGTTAATCACTTTTGTGTTACTTTCCACGACAGGTCCTTCAAACTAAATTGAACATCCATCCTCGTATTTCACGGACCATATCCCTCTAAATATTTTTCACTAGTCGACTCCAAAGCAGAAACTCTGCCGAAATCCAGAAAGATACTTTGAGAGTATTTTAAAAGATCCGGTTTTACTACAGACTGTTACAGCAAAAAATTACACCGGAATCCCTGTATCTCATATGGCAGATGAAGCCGGTAAGATTAGAAAAGCAGAATTGTTTTCTCATCTAAGCCAGATTTAAATGTTTGATATGCGCACCCAAATTGTGAAACTAAGGTCTGCATGATAATTCTACCACTTTTGCTAGAAGACTTAAGTGAATTTTATGAGGACAGTCACACAGAGTCCACAGAACTTTACGACATGCCGGATTAGGTGATTACATATGGTGGACCAAGAAACAAAATATTGGAAGAAGCTTGATAGTGAAGCCGTTGTTTGTATATTGTTCAATGTCTTTTGTCACCTTGAATCAGGAGGGCGTTTTAATCACGTTTTATTTCGACGAGTTAGGTATTATTACCCAGCACCCTACCGAGTTTATATCAATTTGATCCAGATTGGCGGCAGAATTTCCAGATTAGAGGCTTTCAGAAAAGTGAAGTGTGGTGTACCTCATAACGTCCGGCGTATCAGATTAGAAATAGACATAACATCGAGGGCCTACTTCAGCTACCGCCGAGGATGAGGAGTAATCTGTACCTACCTTAATAGACTTATACACTTAACGTATACATGCTCACGCAAATATTTGAAATGGGGGATGAATTAAGGCTTTTGGTAATTTAAGAAGCCGGACAGTTGTTAACGCAGGCCTGAGCAGCCAGAATAACATAGGAATATAAACTTTTCTGATAAACTTTTCTATGATAACAAAGAAGCCCAACTGCTAACCTCAGAATTAGGGTATCATTTTTTCACATGCATTCAAATCCAGCACGGTTCACCAGAGATGCAACCTCCATAAATATCCGATTGCACTTAGCACTTGAGCTTCTCTTTTGCAATAATCCGGTCCATTTGTGTCTCAAAGGTTAAGGCCGTAAGTGGTGGTTCTATCCTACGTATACCAGTGCGAATAACATGAGCTTTTATAGACACGGCTAATGCACAAAACCCGTGGTTTTGCAGTATCTGCCTAAAGAATTCGCCAGTCGCTGTGCGTAGGTTGCACCTTTACACTACTAGAAACAACGTGCAACACTACGAACCAAACTCAGCCAAACGGTTGCTAGCTTAACTAAGGATTGCACTGCTATCTATGATGTATACGAGATTGTCAAAACAACCTTTTCAAAAACTTACTGGTCAAAAAGCTACCTTATAACGGTACCGAAATTCCACCAGAGCGTTACCAGAGGATAATCACCAAGTACCTTGGCTAACGCTTACACGGACCAAGTAAAAAATCTGTGGTTCTCACTCTGGTCATTAAATGACCAGCATAGTCAAACGCTGCTTTCACACTCTTTCCTTCTCAAAATGGTCAAAGCAAACCACCATCACGCAGCTACCATCCTGTGAACAAAAGTAACCCGAACTTCCGCTCTATCGATATCGGCCGCAAGAGTAACTGAAGGGGAAGGTACGATCGGTCAAACTATGCCAGAGAAATGAGATCTTTCGAGGCTCCGCCGGGCGCTTTATAGAAGCCAACTCCAAGTATTCATGTGAGCCAAGACCGCCGAGACAGGCTTCCGGTTTCAGAAAAGATTAAGAAATGTTATTTGAAATGCTATTTACAACGGATATTCCTAGATATTACATAGATCAAAGGAATTATTTGGAAAGGATCTAACGAGTTAGGAGAAAAGGTCCATCGTTCTCTGTCCCGTCGAAAAGCTCAGTGCTTCTGACAATCGACCTGGCCTGCAGTGAATGTGAATTCGTCTAATGTCTGCTTCAAATAAAATGGCCAGTTCTTGCGCCAAACATTTTCTACCAGCTGTTAATGCAGTGGCCATCATCCCTAAAAGTTAGCCTAACGCTGACACACGCGGTAGACTCAGTGCTTGACGCGTTCTGAGCAAAGATCTAAGTCATCAAAATGGCGCATCTTTCTTTAATAATGGATGAGAACTTAGTCACCTTTGGTAACAGTTCTCATAACCAAATTATTTCACTCCGTTGAAACCTTCAACTGCACCAGAATACTGAATGATGGACCTGAAACATGACCTCAAAAATTAGCTCAAGCACTGCGCTTGCATCTTAAATACTTGTTTCCGATACATCACTCATTGATGGGGATCAAGTCCAGTGTGGGAGTATGAGCAGCTTATTTTCCAGCTGACTTCATAGTGTGATCAATGAAAATAGTCAGATGGACAGAACTTGAAGATTGACTTCCAGCTGCCTGAAGATTTCAGGGCCGGCTGACGCGCAGATGTTTATACCAAAAACAATGCAGAACAAACGGAGTTATCAGTAGAAACGGATGAGCAATGAAAGAGGGGGTTACTAATAAAGTGGTGAGTGGAAAAAAGATTTCGAGTGAGAAAAATGGAATGGGTCATCAGTAGCCTGTTTTCGCTCGGCCGCCCTGCTGTGTGCAGCAAGTAAAACTGGTGGCACCACTCGTGAGCTGATTTGGTGCAAGTTTATTAATGTGTGTAATTCGTCGTTGTATTTGGACTGTAACGCTATCATGTCACTCATAATTAGAGCAAAGATCGATTTGGGTCGTCTACTAAAGACTGTGGCTCTGACCACAAAGTAGCGGCGTTTGACGGGAAATGAAGGTGCATTACCATTTTTATAAAACATGTCCCCACACCTGTTCCAAATTTCAACCTTGAGAACCAGCAGCCCGTGTTGGTCATACCCCTATCTTCTGACCATCCTGGTATGAGACCCTGCGAATGTCGCACGGACACTCCCCAGTATAGCACGAAAACACACACCGTCACACCTCGCAAGGGTCCAGTCTGATCGTGTCGAATCCGGCCTTCAGGATGGATTTGAATTTGAGTTATGTGCGGCTCATCCTCCAGGATATCACTTGTGCATGGTTGAATACCCTAAAAGACATGGCTGCTGATCGCCGTCACTGTCACCTTTGTTGTTAACTTTTACCTCAGTTTTATAAATAGATGTCCGGTGATGTAGGCCTATGTGGCTAATTGTGGTAGGCTAGTACCAGGTCACTCCACCATGTGATTTCGTTCTTTTTATAATAATTCTGCTAAATTGGTAATCGTACCTGCTTTCACTGATGCTGTCGCGAATAAGTTGAAGAAATTACTCAAACGCAATGGCCATAAAATCGACAGCCTTCAGCTTGTTACGATCCTGTTGTTCTAGATGTATATTGCAACCCACACACCGTCCCTTGACCTACTGGTTAATAAAAGCCAATGCGGAATGAATGCATTATGGTGATGATACCACCATGAACTTAGTATCTATGGCGAAACTCAGTACACCCCAACTATTCTTGGTCAAAAATACCTGTTGCCGATGTAACCTGCAAATAATAGCTAAAGGAATAACCACTCAGTACCACAAAAGCCTTATCTATAAGTCACTCGACTACTGCGTGGTCCAAATAAGACGTACCTTCTTAAGCCTGACACTGGTTTACAACAGCAAAGGCGGGTGCACCACAATTTAGCAATTCCTCACGGTACAGTAATTTACAGCTGCAGGATTAGGTTGGTGCTTCTAGTCACTAAAACTACAAGGCACACGAAAATACTCATAATGGAGGATCTAAGTTTTTCCTTCCTCAATGGCACACTGCTCTCAACTTCTTATTGCGGATTTACTGCCTCATTCATATTGAAGCTCGTCTGAATCAGTAAGGAAGTGAAGCTTGAATGCACCAATCACCAAGCGCTTGTCATATGAAATCACTTATTCGTCCTTTATTTTCCATACGCGACCAATGTAAGTGCAAAAATAGTCCATGTTCCTTGAAGGTGCATTACCATTTTTATAAAACATGTCCCCACACCTGTTCCAAATTTCAACCTTGAGAACCAGCAGCCCGTGTTGGTCATACCCCTATCTTCTGACCATCCTGGTATGAGACCCTGCGAATGTCGCACGGACACTCCCCAGTATAGCACGAAAACACACACCGTCACACCTCGCAAGGGTCCAGTCTGATCGTGTCGAACCCGGCCTTCAGGATGGATTTGAATTTGAGTTATGTGCGGCTCATCCTCCAGGATATCACTTGTGCATGGTTGAATACCCTAAAAGACATGGCTGCTGATCGCCGTCACTGTCACCTTTGTTGTTAACTTTTACCTCAGTTTTATAAATAGATGTCCGGTGATGTAGGCCTATGTGGCTAATTGTGGTAGGCTAGTACCAGGTCACTCCACCATGTGATTTCGTTCTTTTTATAATAATTCTGCTAAATTGGTAATCGTACCTGCTTTCACTGATGCTGTCGCGAATAAGTTGAAAAAATTACTCAAACGCAATGGCCATAAAATCGACAGCCTTCAGCTTGTTACGATCCTGTTGTTCTAGATGTATATTGCAACCCACACACCGTCCCTTGACCTACTGGTTAATAAAAGCCAATGCGGAATGAATGCATTATGGTGATGATACCACCATGAACTTAGTATCTATGGCGAAACTCAGTACACCCCAACTATTCTTGGTCAAAAATACCTGTTGCCGATGTAACCTGCAAATAATAGCTAAAGGAATAACCACTCAGTACCACAAAAGCCTTATCTATAAGTCACTCGACTACTGCGTGGTCCAAATAAGACGTACCTTCTTAAGCCTGACACTGGTTTACAACAGCAAAGGCGGGTGCACCACAATTTAGCAATTCCTCACGGTACAGTAATTTACAGCTGCAGGATTAGGTTGGTGCTTCTAGTCACTAAAACTACAAGGCACACGAAAATACTCATAATGGAGGATCTAAGTTTTTCCTTCCTCAATGGCACACTGCTCTCAACTTCTTATTGCGGATTTACTGCCTCATTCATATTGAAGCTCGTCTGAATCAGTAAGGAAGTGAAGCTTGAATGCACCAATCACCAAGCGCTTGTCATATGAAATCACTTATTCGTCCTTTATTTTCCATACGCGACCAATGTAAGTGCAAAAATAGTCCATGTTCCTCCATCCAGTGTTACAAGCCTCAGTGTATGCGAATAATTGACAAATCTTGAAAAATTAACCAGAGCAAAAGGTACGGACATTCGACACATGAGTGCCGTAAATTAGACCGTATCTCGAGCTAAGGTTAACCACAACATTCGATTTTCCAAGGAATCGCACCAGAAGAAGAACAAAGAATTGGATAGCGGCGTGAAACGCGGCTTCAAAAATGAACTCCTTCCTGATGGATCGGGCGCAACTATCCGTAAGACCTCAATAAAAAAACTTCATCTTTGTTGTACAAAAAGCAAGCAAACTTGGAAAGCTTTAAATGCTGCTCGATTCACTAGCAGTCCCTTGCCTACATGTTGACATTCGTACACCTTCGTTATAAACAGACTATAGTCCAACGCAAACCTTAGCGCATCGTTTAAACAGAGTATGTTTACATATAGACCTATTTCACACAGATTTTCTCACGTCCGTGCGCTCTTTCAGCGTAAGCTGGTCCAAGGCACGCAACCCTGACCGAAGCGTCCACGGAACTCAAACGAATGACTCTACGACGTAGCGTCGTTCAAGCCATTAATAAAACTAATCCAAGGAATCTCATTCCCGACCCTGTCAAAACACTGATTTCTTTTTGTAAAGATCTATTGCGTACTAATTATCAAGGAACACTGAGAGAATGGCGCTATTAGGTTTTCGAACGTCTTGATCCAGCCAAACTCCGTCCGATTACTCTCTTACCAGCTCTCTCAAAAGTCATGAAATCCCTCTTAACAAACCATTATTTGGCAGTCCTTGTGTGTCAATAAATACTCCTAACTAAGAAGCGTGAAGTTAACATTAAAATGGTGTCTGAAGAGCCCTCTTCTTATAAGATAATACTAAACACTGCAATCTTTCTTGGCCCAATGGTAGCTGTGAAAGAGACACCTATAACATGTTCACGAAAATATCTTCTAAATTATGCAGCATGAGCCTGTTTGGTGGCCAGTTTCATGCATTAAACTGTGTTCAAAATCTAGTAGTTTCACTGAGGTCTGATTACCGGGCGAATGTAGGAAGTTTCGGTAGAATTTTGAGACTGCTGCATTTCTCCCTTTTATCTTCTGAGTACACGAAAATCCAGCCTCTTTTGTTAAAGGCGATTGCGCCCTGTAGTAGGAATATGCTGCTTCGCAGCTGCCTAACCCAAAACTCGAACTTCTTGGTGTGCTGTAGCTGTCACAGTTGGTAGTGTGCAACTGACAGGAAAAGATCACCTTAGTTAGCCGACTAAATCTGGCCCTGGGGAGACTTGCGAGCGATGCAGGACGTTTGTCCTTCCGACACATACACTGTATCCTCCCAGCGGTTAGTTTTCTCCTCTTTGTTTGACAACCAATGTCTGTCAGTTTTATATGCCAATCGTTTTGCAGCTACCGTCCCCGTTTTGCCTCCGGTTTTATTTCCTCGGATTCAAACGGGCTAAAGTTTTTCAAACTGTTTCAGACACTACTTTGCACAATGTGGCATATGGTAATAGCTTTCTCGTCGTGAAATTTACCGATCTGGTACAAAGGGAAAATCCCGGTGTGGATTCCAGCATATTATTGGTTTGCAATCTAACACAAGACCATCATTCTCCTGTGACAATTAACTGGCCGTATGACTGCTGAGTTGAACTCGACAAGACAGAAGCATAATTAGCTCCGTGTAGTTTACTTTTCTCCGGTTACTCATTCTTTCAGAAAAGCTAGTTTCTAGAACGCACGTAATACTACGCTTTTGGACCGATTGAATTAACGAAATGAAACGCATCTAGTCTCTAAAACCTGGCGGTACTCGAGTACAGAAAACTGAAACTCAAAAGTATATCTATCACAACTTTTGACTTTGTCATCCTAACCCACGGGTGAAACTTATGGATAGTGGTAGTGATTTTCTGGTTCCCTAAACATGCGTGTACTCCCCAGTCAGCCATCCTACTAAACTGTTAAGTTTGCCCCGAGTTGTTACATTCAAACAAAACACAGGAATTATTATAGGTGTTTGTCCTACGGATCGTATCTCAATTATTTATGGAACGGAGTCTTCGATCATTCTCACTCGTTCGATCATACCGGTGCTTTTTAACTATCATCGACGTTTTATTCATAATATTTATTTTTAGTGGGGAAAAGTTTAGCTACGATTAATAAATCATCTTTACGAAGGGTTTGGTAAGAACTCAAGGAATTAGTTTCTGGGTTATTTCTTACCTTTAACGAGAGGGAGTGAGCAAGTTACCAGAAAGGCCGGGTTTTAATGCAGACGGATAGGCATTCAGCAAGATGTCTTTCGACTACTGCACTAAACTGCTGCTAACTGCTGGTTCGCAGTTCTTCTAGGTTAGCTAGTTAGTGTGCATGTGTGTGATTGTCTAGAGCGTATGAATTGACGCATTTTCAGATGTATGACATGCTGTAACGATCCCTGCGTTTTCGTACTTCGAAAAATTGTGTTTTTAGACAACAGCTGAATAATATTTGCTTGTGTATTGGCCCCACAATAATCAACAACCTTTAAAATCACTTAGAGAACCAATTTCGCCGCCGAACGGATAATCGATTTGGTAATTGATCAGTGGCTTTTGATCTGTGTATCGAGCTTGGCAAATAATTTGCAGACGCCTCGTTACCATTCAAGGAGTCCTCTTCAGTGCGCTATCGGGTGGGATATTTCTCTTAGCTAATAGCGCACTGAAGATGTCTCCTTTGATTGAGGCAAGGCGTCGCAAATTAGTTGCCATGTCCGGTGAACGAATCAACAGACACCTGATTAATTACAAATTAATGCACCCGAGCTATCAAGATTCCAGCATATTACTAGAAAACAGATGTTTTAGACATCTGATGTGATTACTTTTGAGGATCTGTATTTTTGGTGCTTCTGCAAACTCTGCATTGATCCTTCAAGCAATAATTTCGCTAAAATGGAATGTGCCTCGGTCAAGTAAATGTGGTTAACATAGTCGTAGTATTCAGGCAGGAGTGGCTATGATTTACGCCTAAAATGAGTATGAAAATGGCACCTGTACAACGCTTCGGTGGAATCGAAACCTGGTTTCGCACTTTGGCACTACTTGCAGCTGAAAAGCAAAATCGATGCACAATACTCAGCCAGTGGCCTAAGCAGACAAGTGTGGACACATTTCGGTAGAACTATGTAAAAGTGAACTGGCGAGCGTGAACCACACTATGACCGTGCTAAGACAGTTTGGATGTGATTGATGAGTTCACAGTCGATACCTAATGACCGAATTAGTCTAATTCAGGTTGTCGGTAGGGAAAGACCGCGTGAAGATTGATGGCAGTAGACGTGGCGTAACCGTGTGTAAGGATATCACAATGACTGTCACCGATAGACATTCTTGCCAAACGTTTGTGGCCCACTCGTATTTTATTTGTCCTGTCTTGTTTAGCAACTATATGCACTTCTTTGTGCACTACTGTTTCTGAAAGTACTTTTACCTGGCTCATGGGCGGGGACAGATGACAGACCCAATTTTATATTACTTGATGAAGGATAAACAACATGTCTTCCGAAACAATGTATTTCAATGTTAATGCTGATGAAATCAAGTTTGGAAAAGAATGCTCCCACAACCATTCACAACTCCTGCTTGTTCTTTCGGTGAAGTGACAGAAAATAAGGCAAAACACCTTCTTAGCCATGAGCAAATTTTTGCTCATTACAGTATGTCTTGGCTGATAGGTGGTCCGGCGTCAGAAGACGTCTGGCAGAAAAGGCACGTACATGAAAGGGCATCAGTGGCCAATAGTTTTTTCTTGTCCCGCTGTAACTACTAACAGGTTTGTATGCCTAAAGCTGAATCTTTCCACTACAATCTTGCTGTCCCGATGAGGCGGTTTTGTTTGGCTTCTACTGAAGAGGGGACGCGATGTACTCGGGTTATACCAGTGCGCATTCCAGAAACCCCGCATCTACCCATACCTAACCATAAATTGTCTTAGGATTTTCAAATTTTTTTTACGGCAGTCTGATTTGACAGACCAGTCGAACGGTCGACGAAACCGGTACAGTTGGTTGGAATTCGTGCAGTGAGGACAAGAATGAACACGTTCCCCTGTTCAGAAGTGATCATTCGGTAGCAACCGGCATGTAACAATTAGGTGTTCACTCTGCATTTGGGGTTCGATTCCTGACATGATCAAGGATAGGGATTGCTGACAGGCTCGGGCTTGTTTAAAGGTGAACTAACTAGAATCGACTAGCTGGACGGGAAATCATTGTCCAAATAGGAGTTAACAGACGCTCCCATCACGAGTGAAACGGAATAAAGAAGTAATACTCCGGGTGGTTCTCACATTGCTTTGGGAACCAAAGCAATAGAAAGATACTCGGAAGTTATACTTAGGTATTGCCAGTGTATCCACATGTACTTTTCGTTGTTTTCAGGCAAACCTGTTGTAGAAAACTGATCCACTGATTACTTAACGAATATGAACACTGCGGATGACAACACAGAAACTGCAGAAGAAACGTCCAAGGTAACCTGATAACAACATTTTAATGTGGATTTTTATACAGGCATCAAGATGGAACGCGATGAGAGAAAAACGACAATCCCGAATCCGTCCTCCCGAGAGTTCCAAGGCGAAGAAGGGTGCAACCACGCGGGAAGAACAAATCAACGAGCAGGAATCTGACAAACCAGACATCCTTGACCTATTTGCCAAGGATGAACTTATGGAAGGGTGCATACCTTTATTCCTGTCGAAAGCAACCCAGCAGGTTTTTAACGTTGTTGCTGATGAAAATGTTACGCGACTGAAGCCAAGCGTACTAATTCAGAAATCGGAGATACTTAGGGATATTCAAATGCGTGCCTCTGTATCCGATTTCAGCGTCCATAAGACCATCATCAATGGCTATAATGGGCTAGAAATTTTGGTGATTTATGACGCAGATATGAAGTTTGGTGAGAACTTTGTTTTGGTTACGAATGAGGAGGTTAAAAATCATATCCTCAATCCCATCGAAGATCAGATGGACCAGCAAAATGATGACGATGACTCGGATGCGGAACTCGAAGAAGCCAGCGACTCGGTAACATTCTACCGTCCTAATATTCGTCGACCGTGGATTAGTCTTGGTTCAGACAAAGAGGTAATGGAATCTTCCATCATAGAGACCCGCCCAAAAGTATACACAATCTTTCAGCGGCCAAGACGCGAGTTTGGGGCACCGGTAACTTTTTCCGACCGAGACGCGACAGATAAAGGTGCTAGTAGTTTGGTGACTACAGTACCAGAAAAGGCAAATGAAATTCCGATAATGGAAGTGGACAAAAGTGTGTCTAACGCTCAATCAACAAGCGAAAGTGGAACAAACACGGACTGGAAGTATCCTCGCAACGCTTTCACCCAATACACTCCAAGAGTATTGACAGCGGAAGAACTGCAAACCATGTACGCCCCAGGTGGTCCGCTTCAGGATATAGGCAAACACTTTCCAACATTGAAACAGGGATTGTTGCAAAACATGATGTATGATTTCTTGGCAAGTGATTTTGAGAATTTGGCAGCTGGGGATGAGACGTATGACACACGGGCAGACAATACATTTAAAGAATTCTTATCATTCACCGACCTGAAGTTCAGTAAGGATAAGGCGGTAACTGACATTCAGTGGCACCCCACAATCAAAGGAATTGTGGGAATGTCTGTGGGAGAGCGAATTGACTATGACCACCGTGCTGACCAGTGTTGTCGCATACTCCTCACTTCGACTCATATTATTTTATGGAGCTTTGCGGATCCCATTCAACCACAGTTGCTTCTGGAAGCGCCGGAAGATATTCTCTGTTTCCAGTTTAACCCTACGGACCCGAACATTGTAGCAGGTGGATGTTTCAACGGAATGGTTGTTCTTTGGGATATTGAGAAGCACATGGAAGACCTACGTAAAGTCAAAGCAAGAATGAAAACAAAAAACAAGGCTCCGCTTTTTTCCTTTGATGACGCAGATCCCAACAGAGTTCCCGTTTCTCCATACTGTGCCGTCAGTAACATTGAGGCTTCGCATACGTCTCCAATATTAGACTTGAAGTGGGTACCCGATCATGTGGAAATTAACCGACTGGGCTACTGCCTTGAAAATGTCAGTCTCAAATGCGTACAACTCATCACAAGCGGGCTGAATAATGAGCTGTTGTTCTGGGACATACGCCCAGACCGGTCACCTCTAGCAGTTGATAAAACCCGAGACTCAATTGTACCTCCCCGTAATGTACCGACCACGTTTATGGCACTGGATATGAAGTGGAAACCATTGCTTAGAGTGCACTTGTACAAATCTGAACCAGGAGGAGATCATGCCCCAACTAAATTTTGCATTCGGGTTAGTTGTCTGGTATGCCATTTTTCTACATTGTTGATCCAAGTCTTTGTTTCGGTGGTTTCATCCAAAATTTTCAGTAGTTTACCCCGTAGCTCCATGAAAAGTGGCGTTGATAATCATGATTGTATCCCATGTGGTGGTACCAATGACCTACTGCGTAGCTGGATAAATTGTAGTGCAAAGTTTGAACTTATGCTCGTAGAATTTTGCCCATGATGATTACCTCAAGGCGCCTATTTCCTTCTATGTCCAGAGAGTCTGACTAATAAATTAGCATCCAAAGTATGCTCTTACCAAGGTTGGTGTGCTATCCTGTAGACCATGGAAACTAGTGTGCTAAAGCTGTTCAGGCTGCGGTTCTGCTCAGGAATCCACGTGAGCAGAATTCAGAAGCTATCCTCAGTGTTAATTCCTAGAATGTCCTTTTTTAGCTTCCAAGGTAAAACCCTTTTGATCGTTTCCTCCAAGTGGTTGTTCCAGACGAACATACGTGCCGATAAAAGGCTGCTTAGTCAATAGTCGCACAGGTTGAGAAACTACCGTATATCAGCTAAAGGTTCAGAGGAATTCCGGTCGACAGTACGGGTAGCTGAGTTTTAAAAAAAGACATCCTAATTTGATTACGACACTGGAGGAAATAACCAAGGTTCGAAAAAACTCACAGTCCTCCACTTTCAACATGATTCCTGTAGATTACAAAGGAATTTTTTC
Source organism: Opisthorchis viverrini (assembly GCF_000715545.1). Classification (NCBI taxonomy): domain Eukaryota; kingdom Metazoa; phylum Platyhelminthes; class Trematoda; order Opisthorchiida; family Opisthorchiidae; genus Opisthorchis; species Opisthorchis viverrini. The sequence continues at coordinate 486,845 of NW_008751833.1, forward strand.
AAAAACTCGGACTATATTATTCGCCAGTGTACCCATAAGTGGGTCACCGTTGGTACGCACAATAAGGTGGTTGGCATGTTCCTAAAGAGACCTGAACACAACTGGGAGCTTATTTCACTATTGGATTTTTACGACTTTTTCAAGTCAGAAAGTCTTTTTGAAGCATACCGAAACATGCCCATCGTGTGCTCACTTCAACTGCTCTAGAGTAGTTATGACGAGTCTCCCGTAATACCGTCTGCTTTAGCGTTATTAGTCAACACCAAAGTAACACATGTGATGTACTTGGACGTCTCTAGAGTCCACGTAATTTTCATGCAAACATTACATTTGACGCCAACATAAACGGTGTCCGATAATCGTTTTAGACCAGCCAAGGTGCGCAAAATAGCAGCCTGGACTCGGATAGCGCTGCGCTCCAGTTTTGCCTGAACTAGTTATCAGGAACTTCGGTCAATTCGTTCGGAAAAAAGCAGTAGTACGTAACCGTGAAGCCTTATGACCACATATAGATGTACTTTGCGGTCAGACTATATGTGTAGGCCTGAAGGCCAGTTCTCAATGCAGTGATTCCCAAGACACCCTCCCGAAAAAGGGACACGCTCCATGGTTTCCAAGAGGAGTGATATGTGCCAGATTTCTGTCGGATACCCAGAAAGTGATTAGGGTGCTCCCATCTCCATTAAGAATCCACGAACCTCGTTTCAGGTGATTTTGGGCCCAAAGCAGGCAATTTATATGACCACCTATCCAGGATACAGGAAATTATCATAACACTATGAAATTTCTTTCCAAGTCTCACAAAAAACCTCATTTTAGAAGCTTGTTGTGAATCTCTTCTGCGCCGACATTTTAGTCCATTGTTCCCGTCGCTTTCACTCTTTCGCCCTTCTGATGTTATAGTACAAACCCTTAGGTTGCAGCGAAAAATGCATTATAAAATATGAAAGCCACACTAATAGAACCTTCTTTGGAGACGGCTGAACTGGCATCAAAAGTGGTTGGTGGTCTTTTGGTGCAGCATTTATTAATCTACATTGATGGTGAATTGACGAGCTTGCATGTTTTGGCGAATGATACCTCTTTGCGAACACAACAGCGGACCCAGGCAAGGGGCCCAGATATCTGAGTCTGAAAGGGTGCTGACTAAGATTTCCATGCCCGATGCAATGTAAATTCCAGTGAGAAAATGAAGTTAGCTGGCTCCATAGGCAAGTGTAGTGATGCGATCTGCGAATATCCAGTCGGGTGTGTGAAGGCCGTGCTCCGGTAAGCTCTATGGTCAGTAATCTAAAAGTCTTCAATGTTAACCCAACTTTAATCCGTAACTATAGTTCTACATGATTTTGGCCCGCTTTCAGGAGGCACAGGGTGATCGTCGAATTTTGAACGCAAACGTTGAAGATCGAACGAATCCAGCAATGAAATCGTCCACACTGAAGAATAAACCTCTTCAGGGGGCCAGTACTATGCTTTATGTTGGCACCGAAGACGGAGACCTCGTCTACGTAGACTGGATGCCACAGAAAGACCCGGATACGGGAAAAATGCAGACTCCTAAACCGGAATTCTATGCAACTCAACATGACGGTCCGATTTCTTACCTCGCTAGATCGCCATTCGAGCCGTCCGTTTTACTGGTGGTCGGAGGCTGGACGTGGTCCATTTGGAAGGAGGGTGTAAATAGCGGACCCCTTTTGGAATCCGGTCATGCACAAAAACCGCTGACAGGTAAGTGGAATTAGGATTCAAAAAAGTTTCTGTCCGTAGCACTAACTGAACTGGCCGACGTTCCAAAGAAAGAAACTCTATCCACCGAAAGGTTCCATAAACTTACGCTCACTTTACTCTCATAATGATGCACCGATACGTCGCGCGGTTCATCATCATCATCGACAGCATCACATCAGTGTTCAACACTGATGCTTCACTGCCGTACAACCATGATTTATTTGAAAGCCTTATTGTAAAGAAAAGAGTAAAGGTGGACGGGGAAGGGACTTAGTGCTAGCTTACCACAATCATTCCGAGGTGCCTACACCTCCAGACATTCACCCAGGCAATCGCGCGGTTGGAAAACCTAGAAAGTCAGATGCATTTTGTCAATGCCAATTACAATGTCAATGTCAATTACAAAAACACCACTAGACTTTGGCTTATTCATTTAGTTTATTGCAACCAGCTGTGTTCTATAGAGCCTCCCTCCTACGAAGGCGCACGATTACATCCTTCTCGGGCAGCACAGTATCGATCTGAGGTGTGACGACCCATGGCCGTTTTGCAACGCTCGATGTTGAATAGCCATTTTTCCAACTGAATCCTTTTTATTCACCTTCCAAACAGCAAAAACTGACCGTGTTCTGAATGCTAGTGATTCGGTTCTCATTTCCTATGCAATTTATTAGGTGTGGATCGACTGGCTTTATAGTTTTGCGCGTATTTCTTTTGAAAACCCAAGGGGTTAGTGTATAGTTTAGGTCTCAAGCACCAGATAGGTGTCCCATGCTCACAGAGGTAAACTTATCATTTCTATGGTTGATAACCCCGAAGTAGCCGTAATCGATTTGATTTGTTTTTTCACCGGCCAACATTTAGGAAACGATCATCTTAAACTGGCACGCACGCATGTCCGTCACGGATGAAAAAATGCAAAGTTAGAAGATGGAGAAACTTTCGAAAAATTTCCGAATTTAAGACTCACTAGAAGGATATGTACAACACAGTGCAGTGGTAAGGAATTCAGGGCAAAGTCTTTAAGACAATAAAATGCTGAATAGTTGGGGACATCTGTGCAATAAGTATGCAGTATACTATGGATCAAGTTCACCTCCGGCGTCCTTTCGCTCATATACTGTATGCTGGGACTTGGTATTTTAAGACAGTGAAGCAGCGGTGTCGAGCACTGATGTCATGCTGTCGATGATGACGAATTTAAGGAATACGTCGAGAACTGAAACCCACTTTGGCTAACAACACAGTTTCACAGAGCTAAAAGTGGGTGCTGCACATTTGTTGCCTTTGACCGCGGACAGCAGGAGCCACCTTGGAGCTGTAGCATAGTACACTGAGTCAACGACTGCACCTGCGTTTTTGTAACTGTTTCGCTCTCTCCCTCTCGTTATCAAGATCCAATTAAATTCCTACCGTTCCCAGCCCGATCAAATTAAAAGAGGTCCCCAAATCCATCGGACCTACTGTGACCCAACTAAAGCCTCAAACTCCCGCAAACAGTTATCGAATCCACGATATTCTTTACGATTTTTGACTTCAGGAAACGCGCAATGGAGTGACACCGTACATTTTAGTTCAAAGCCTCAGCAACTACCAGCATGCTTAGAAACAGATGTAGTTCTTTCAACAAACTAACTGGATATTTTAATCTCACTTTTGTTACAATAAACAATTAGTCTAAATGGGAAATAGTGTTTTGTCTACTACTTTGCTGCGCCTGCAACTCAGTTAATAGGTAAGTTTACTGTGGCGTAAGTAGCGAATTTGCACCCTGACCAACCATTCAAAACTAAATCGTAGTGGAGACTACTGATAAGCGGTCAAATGGTGCGATATATGCTATAAGGTCAAAGAGCGTGTTGATGTCGCAAGCATGGCAAACCAGTCAGTGCGCTAGTGTGACAAGATTCATCTTGATATGGGAAGAATCTGACGTCGTAGAGAGTGCCAATCTGAACAAGAACCGACGGAAAGGTTGAATCATTTTCACCACATAAGGTCACCGAACATCCCTGGCTGGAAACAATTAGTAGGAAGAAAGCTTTGCGCGGTTCAAAGTTGAAAGTAGACAAAACTATTTAGCAATATGCCACACAGTTCGTCACCCAATTCCCCTCTTGGAATGCTTTTCGGCTCGTTGAGACGACGGATAATACTTATCCGGTTAACTGGGGTGTTTCAACGTTGACGATGTTCGGCAGATTCAAGTGTCTCTAACTGCGGCATATCACTGGTCAACGGGTCCCACATATTGATGGGTTTCATTACACTGATCTCCGTTGAATGCGCCTGTCACTATCCCACATGAATGGATGATGTTTAACTCGCTGGTCGTTCTACCATCCTTTTTAATAGATAACACAACTTGCCTAGCTGTGATCGCACCGCTGTTTATATTTTTTGAACCACCGGAGGCAGCTGGTCACCTACACGACCTTCAGTATTCTTCATATGTAGAGCCGATGGCAGCCTGGAAGTATGGGACCTACTAGACAAAACACATGAGCCGGCTATGGTCCAATCGGTGTCAGCAAATGCACTTACCGCTATCTCACTGTGCAATTTCTCAAAAAGACAGATTGTCGCAATCGGGGACACCCAAGGAGCTTTACAGCTGTTTGTGGTAAGTTTCGTCTATTGGAAAGTCCCAAAGGAACTTGTGCACGCATACACAGTAATCCTCCACCATAAGAGTTGACGCAGAAGAGTTTTCGCCAGATTTCAATAGGATTTCGCAACTCCGGGAGGACGAGTCCTCTATAAGATACATGATTTGGTTTCTTGAGAATTTCTACCGACAGTTTTGATAAAAATGCCTTTAACCTGGCCACATATCCGAGGAATGCTTGAAGGATCACCTTGCATCTCTTGAGTTAGGGGGCGCGCCACCATACACAAATGGCTTACAAGCTGTTAAAAACGGTTAGACATCCTAATTCACGTAGGCCAACAGTGGCTGAAACCCAGAACCGGAAAGATGTTCTTATTACTCACACTGCGACGAACGATATAGGGGAATATATCCTCCTTCCCAACACTACTTCTATGGTGTCATTTGTCATGCGATAGTTGTTTGTCGTAGAACCTTTATTCCCATGGTGTACAGGAATGTGGAGAAACCCGGATACATGAACTTTTTTGGTCAAGGTAAACTTTTGGTACATCCCTAGCTTGTCAGTGATTGCTGAGAGTCTACATAAGATCGATCCCGGAGTTCAGTCATCGTCAGCGCCATCACTGACGGAAATAAAAACCGATGCCTAGCTGTCATACGTTGTATGTGAACTGAATTACTACCAAAGTACCAAACCCACACGGAAGGACGACTAGGAGACTCAGCCAAAGCCAATGGTTCAAAAGCCTGCCCGAAAAGTATTGGAAAAGACTACCGGAATAGTTTAAATTTTGAAGAATAAGATGTCACACATGTTACAAACCAAGCCACGAAAATACTTGCTTCAACCCTCAAAACACCGTCACTGAGTGTCTTCCTACATGAACACCTGTATCATACAGCAAATGCGATAATTCCCTTAGTTCACCAGTAAAACCATCCACTTCAATCTGGCTGCTTTTGTCTTTGTATGGCGAAGCTATGACGGGTGGGTGTCATAGCCATTCTCGGTTCCACTCCTCCAACTCGACGGACCGGACGTTTGAGGATATCAGCACCCTCAAAAGTTGGTATCTTGATAAACTAGCATCAGACCTCTTGGCTGTTGCATTTTGTTTTGAATTTATCACCGGATTTCCAAACAGCGCTGATATTCAATTTTAGCTTTACTATCAGTAATGTTGATTAGGATGGATAGAATCTGTTATCACTTGCAGGTACCTCGACGCCTCAGATCCATACTGGCCTCAGAACTTGCCAATTTCAATGCCTACATTGAACGTGAAGTGCGACGTCGAGAATTCGTGCTGATGCGTTGGAACCTTCGTGAGCAAGAGAAAATTGAACAAGAAGCTGAAAGGAAGAGACAGGCCGGGATCGCACCTGCTGTCGTGCTCACAGAAGAAGAAACGCTGCAGAAGGAAGCGGTATGCATGTTTGAAGCCCTTAACTTGGTAGAACTTTGTAGCACTAGTGGGGGATCTTCTCCGGTAAACAAAATCACAGGAAGCACATCGATGATATATAGTTAAGAGCTGAATGAATGACTGGTGCAAAAAGGGCGAGCCACTGTACAAAATTATCGGAAGTGTTGTTGCATAAACGTTATCATGCTATGCCTAAAACCCACTTAGTCAAAAAGCCGTGACACCGGGTATGTTGGTCGATTTGTGCCAGCACTTCTGACGTTCAAGTAAACAAGTTGAACCTGCAACGCAATTTCATAGTATGCGCAGTGACCGCTTAGAAAAGTACACGAAGTTCGCAAACTCAAGTCTCTCGTCCGCTTTGTCATGTATTTTACAAAGTTTTGTGAAAAATGGGATGAGCAAATTAGCCTCGATTTAGTCATATTAAGTACAAAAACGATACTCAGTGGAAAGGGTCCTTTGGAATGACCAAAATCTGCCCGTTCACCAAAAAAATACGTTTCATGCTCATACTCATTCAACAAAGTGTCGCGGTTGACTTCCTTACCTCACCAACCCAGTGTGAGGACATTCGAAAATCGAATTTTGGTAATGTTTTTTGTACTGCGATTTAATAGACTAATCTATCTCTGTAGTTAACGGTGTTTTGCAACAGGGGTAATGATGGAAACGCAACCAAATTGTTGAGCGGCAAAACAGTGCCAGGGGAAAAAGATGATGATGTGCTCCCCTCATCAACCGAAGCTTCTGAACAATGACGAATCATAAGTAAAAAACTCACGTGGATAGAAACGTGTGATAACTTTAGGTGCGCTCTAGGAAGTCTTTTTAAGGCGTGTTTATGGAATCGGCTGTTGTCGAACGCTCTGCGCCTCTGATCAAAGAAAACACGCGACCATGTTTCCAAAAGTGTAATCAATTCTGGCCTTGATAGTGTAATATCCAGGTCCATCTCTCTTAGCTTTCCCCCAGCGTACTGCGTCACGGAGCTAGCAGGTAACTTATCCAGGTGGGCATTTCGACGCTTTGTGAATTACATTTGGCTCGCCCTTATGGTGTTGAAGCACCCTAATTCGTTTAGTTACTCTAGCTATTTTCGGGTGGATAGGGGCGGTTCGGTAACTAATAGAAAAACCCCTATTCTGTCCATCACAATGAGGCTGCTAAGGAAATGTAGACTGACCTTTCTCATCTAATTACATTCATCCAACAGCTCGAGTACGAAGAATATTTGAAAAACGAGCAAACATTTCTTCGGCAACTAGGTATCGTTAAAGAAGAGTAGCGAGGAGGCGCACCAACTACGGGCGGATAAGTGCTGTACAAAATGTGAAATCAGCTACCTACCTCAAGTGATTTCAACCTATTTCACGTTCAAACGATGTGGAGTGCTTGTATTTCCCACGAAGAAATAAACACTTATTGAACCAGTCAGTTTTTGTACCTGGTTTCGATCGGACGCGTCGAAGTCGTCCAAAATTTCATTCATTTGTTTTTCCGGTAAGGACTACAACTAATTACAACTTAAAGGAGCCAGGATGCGAACTGAAGGTGTCAATTACCGTTTTACACACTGCAGTTGTCTCCTATGTGGAAGGTGTTGAAAGTGTGGTTCCCAGTGGGAAAGTATTGACCACCGAAATAAACGCTGTATGGTGAGAATGTTGAGGACACATAAGTTGAACTTGAGTTCACCAAGTTTTTGAGTAGTGGGGGATCTTCTCCGGTAAACAAAATCACAGGAAGCACATCGATGATATATAGTTAAGAGCTGAATGAATGACTGGTGCAAAAAGGGCGAGCCACTGTACAAAATTATCGGAAGTGTTGTTGCATAAACGTTATCATGCTATGCCTAAAACCCACTTAGTCAAAAAGCCGTGACACCGGGTATGTTGGTCGATTTGTGCCAGCACTTCTGACGTTCAAGTAAACAAGTTGAACCTGCAACGCAATTTCATAGTATGCGCAGTGACCGCTTAGAAAAGTACACGAAGTTCGCAAACTCAAGTCTCTCGTCCGCTTTGTCATGTATTTTACAAAGTTTTGTGAAAAATGGGATGAGCAAATTAGCCTCGATTTAGTCATATTAAGTACAAAAACGATACTCAGTGGAAAGGGTCCTTTGGAATGACCAAAATCTGCCCGTTCACCAAAAAAATACGTTTCATGCTCATACTCATTCAACAAAATGTCGCGGTTGACTTCCTTACCTCACCAACCCAGTGTGAGGACATTCGAAAATCGAATTTTGGTAATGTCTTTTGTACTGCGATTTAATAGACTAATCTATCTCTGTAGTTAACGGTGTTTTGCAACAGGGGTAATGATGGAAACGCAACCAAATTGTTGAGCGGCAAAACAGTGCCAGGGGAAAAAGATGATGATGTGCTCCCCTCATCAACCGAAGCTTCTGAACAATGACGAATCATAAGTAAAAAACTCACGTGGATAGAAACGTGTGATAACTTTAGGTGCGCTCTAGGAAGTCTTTTTAAGGCGTGTTTATGGAATCGGCTGTTGTCGAACGCTCTGCGCCTCTGATCAAAGAAAACACGCGACCATGTTTCCAAAAGTGTAATCAATTCTGGCCTTGATAGTGTAATATCCAGGTCCATCTCTCTTAGCTTTCCCCCAGCGTACTGCGTCACGGAGCTAGCAGGTAACTTATCCAGGTGGGCATTTCGACGCTTTGTGAATTACATTTGGCTCGCCCTTATGGTGTTGAAGCACCCTAATTCGTTTAGTTACTCTAGCTATTTTCGGGTGGATAGGGGCGGTTCGGTAACTAATAGAAAAACCCCTATTCTGTCCATCACAATGAGGCTGCTAAGGAAATGTAGACTGACCTTTCTCATCTAATTACATTCATCCAACAGCTCGAGTACGAAGAATATTTGAAAAACGAGCAAACATTTCTTCGGCAACTAGGTATCGTTAAAGAAGAGTAGCGAGGAGGCGCACCAACTACGGGCGGATAAGTGCTGTACAAAATGTGAAATCAGCTACCTACCTCAAGTGATTTCAACCTATTTCACGTTCAAACGATGTGGAGTGCTTGTATTTCCCACGAAGAAATAAACACTTATTGAACCAGTCAGTTTTTGTACCTGGTTTCGATCGGACGCGTCGAAGTCGTCCAAAATTTCATTCATTTGTTTTTCCGGTAAGGACTACAACTAATTACAACTTAAAGGAGCCAGGATGCGAACTGAAGGTGTCAATTACCGTTTTACACACTGCAGTTGTCTCCTATGTGGAAGGTGTTGAAAGTGTGGTTCCCAGTGGGAAAGTATTGACCACCGAAATAAACGCTGTATGGTGAGAATGTTGAGGACACATAAGTTGAACTTGAGTTCACCAAGTTTTTGAGAGGCATAAAATTTGTGATCATGTTCAGCTGCCCTAGTCTTCGCAGCAACAGTTGGGCTTTCCATGCGTCACCAAAGGAAGTAAACTTGCATTAAAAAGTTCTCCCATATTTATTGAACGAACTTTCAAAAGTTCGCCCAGATTTAGTGCCCAAATTGAATTCGGTAATCAAGCTGATAGCAGTATCCGTGAAAGAAGACGGGAGTCTAACTGCTTTTGTTGTAGTACTTGCTATGGACTATTCTGGAGTACCGGCATCTCATCATAAAAGTGAAACAGCACAGTGACAGCCATTCCGCCAAGTGAACACACTACGGAAGGCCAAACTGTTTCCCAAGTGGAGACACAGAATCAAGCTGAGACAGAGCAGTTGCCGTGACAACAAAGCATTTATGTGCAAAAGGTGTATTTTAAATAGCTGAGTAGATATAAGCATCTGCCTATGACACACAGTTGTATATAAAAATGGATCGATCGTCTCCAACAGACATCAGCTTCTTTCCGCAAGGGCTGTACCGAGTACACCAAACCTGTAAATTGGAAATGCATGGATATTCGTTACGCCATATACCAAAGAGGGTCTGCGTTGGAAAAAAACGACGAAACTACGAAACTCTTGGGGGAAGACCGACTGCACCAAATTAGTAAAGCCACGTTGGGTGAAACTATACCTAAGTGATGATGAACATTTGTGAACCATGTGTCCTTAGCTTGTTCTGGTTCCGAAATAAAGACATTCGTTGAAAAAAAACTCGTCCATACTGCTGCACTTGTCTCAGAGGCTACTGTTAGCAAGGCATGAGGCATACAGGAGAGGAAGAGCTTGAAAATTGTTGGTGAGGACGCCCCTATACTTGACTGGAGACACGGCAACAAGGTTTGGAACCGAGATCACTGCTGTTCGTTCAGGCTGATGAACTGTGAAGGGGGGGGGGTAACCGATTATTCCAACCTGTTTGGTTTTTTCTCAGACAGTAGAACTCCCAAAACAGAATCAATGTGGCTGTACGACAGTGAAATACCATTGTCCAACACTGGTGTTGACGTCAGTGATGATTAGTATGACTAGTTGAAGGTAGAGGCGAACCGTCTCACGATACAGCTCAGCATATTCCATCGTATGTCTTCGGACAAGAATAAAACTTAACGAGAGTTTAATAAATCACGCTAGCATTACCGTCACTTGGACAGTCGTCCTCCTGTCCTGGTGCAATAAGCCTCATGAGTGCATACCGAAGGAAGCCGTCACGAAGAGATGGACCTTACCGTGGTGTGGCGGTTTGTGTACATCGGCGACCCATTCAGTTATACTGGTGGTGTCCGCGCGACACAGTCTCTCATACCAGGTTGGTCAATGGGTAGAGGTCTGACGAACACAGTTTCCTGGCCCTCCAGGTTCAATGTTGAAACATACAGCGGCTTGTTCCGTATAAATTATAGTGCATTTGCATTTCCCGCCAAATACCGCTGCCTTGCGGTTAGGCTTTTGAGCAAAAGGTTTTGGTTGAGGACCCTAATCGTCCTCTTGTCTAGGTGTGGGCGCCCTGGCAGTATCCCAGCCCTCGTACAACCATGACATACATAACTAACACTCCCAGGCCACATCGGCCGTCACGTGGCACCACCAGCCGGGTCGCCTTACTTGCTGCATACAGCAGGGCGGGTGGGCAAAAACAGGCTACTGCTGACGCCTCCCTTCTTACAGTTCCGCGTTTTCCGTCTTTCACTCCCCCCCGTCTAAATTTGAATACTTTCTCCACAGGTCCCAGCTCTAGGACTAACCGTTCTGCTCGCCCTGCATCACACTCAGCTGTAACTTCCCCACGTCCGAGTTCAGTTACAACCTCGAAGTCTGTTTTCAAACCCCCCGAAAGCCGTCTACTTGGCCACCTTCAATGTTCGCACACTGAAGCAAGCGGATCAACAGGTGGCTCTTGCGCGTACGCTGGATTCCCTCTGTATTGATGTATGTTGTCTGTCGGAAACAAGGACACAGGAGGCAAGTACTGTGATCAAACTGACTGCCCCTTCGCTCTTTTCCAGGTTCCGGCTGCGCACCTCTGATGATGCGGAGGCTGCTACAGCTGGATACGCTGGGGTGGGTATTGTATTGAGCGAACAAGCGGAAGCGTCTCTGCTTGATTGAATACTCTTTGATAGTCGCCTCTGTGCGTTTCGTCTGGCAACGTCTGTGAAGGAGTGTGACAAGCGGCAAGTTGATAGATGTCTATATATCTTGTCTGCTGACTGTAGCTCCGACGCAGTCAAAGACAAGTTTTACGACGCCCTGAATGCCCTGCTGTGGCGAGCTGAAAGCAATTATATCGTGTTGGTTGCCGGAGATATGAATGCAAAAAGTAGGCAGGCTTGGTGTATCTGAGACTCAATTAGGTCGATATGGACTGGACTCGGTACGTACGGAGAATGAAGAACGATTGCTTCAGCTGTGTCCTGATCGCAGTCTGTTTTTATGCAGTACGAACTTTCGAAATAGCCGAAGTCGTCTGGCCACTTGGTATCCTCCAACGACAGGCCAACCACAAACTTAAATCGAACACATTGCCACATTACCGATAACGCGGATCAGTAACTGGCTGCCGGTCGTTTTGAAACATTTGTGGACTCTGGCCACGCGCTCGTCCGGAGTCGCTTCTCACTACGGTTCCCGGGGCCACGTAAGGTGCGGACGAATCGCCTGGCAACTGAAAGACTGGCAGATCCGGATGTCAGAGGAACTTACCAGAATCATTTTCTAGTGTCTCTACCAAATTCTCCACTATCAGATGTGAACTCACACTAGAACGAGGTTGTCACCTCTTTGCATAGCACGGCCCAACCAGGCTCACTCAAGCACCGGATATCAGACCGGTGGTACTGCTTGCATCTTGTAGAAATATCCCAGCCAGTCCAGAAAATAACCTGGCTATGACGAATTACCAGACGTCAATTGAAAGTGAGTGTGGGCTGACCGTGAAGTACGGTGGACACAGAAAGCCAAAGAAATGCAAGAGGCCCAGAAAGCCGGTAATGCCCGAAGATTATTTCAGTTGACCTGTGCGACCGGTCCACCGAAACCACCTTTGAGCGAAACCATCAAGGATCGGCACAGAGGAGAACAAAGAAGAACGCTTCGAGTCGCGGGCCGAATACTTCAAACAACAGTTGTCGTGGCCACCAGCTGTCACTCATCTGGAGCCCACAGTTGACGTAGAACCATGGACGGTGAATGTGGAACCACCAAAGGCCTCGAAGGTTTACGACCGTGCATCTTTTCTCCAGCGCCATCGAGTTTCTAGTCCGGATGACCTTCCACCCGCACTGTTCAAAGACGGGGGTGAAGTCCTCAGTCGACTGACTGTCGACTGTCTGACTTGTTCGCCTGTATTTGAGAAAAGGAAGTTGTTCCAGACAACTGGGGGATTCGGTGATACTGCCCATTTTCAAAAAGGGTCTCGTAGTGAGTGTGACAACCACAGGGGGATCAGCTTGACCCCGGTTGTAACGAGACTGTTGGCGTCAATTGTGCTTCGTCGCCCTACGGTGGCTGGTGAGACACTGACTCGAGAGCAACAAGCGGGATTCCGGCCTGGTAGGGGTCGCGTTGACCAAATCTTCTCACTTCGACAGGTGCTAGAACAACGCCATACGTATAAGCGACCCACGATTCTAGTACTCCTGGATTTGCAAAGGCGCTTTGACTCGGTTGACCGGTTTGTTCTGCGTGACATACTTGCCCATCAAGGAATGCACCGTAAGTTTGTGCACATAAAAAGCTAATTGTATTCTCAGACTTCCAGACATGCGAAAGTGTATGGAGAGCTCCTGTACACGAAGCGGTATATGTCGAGGATGCCCACTCTCTTCATCCCTATTAAACTTCGTGATCGATGAAGTCATGAGACGAACGCTAAAACGTCTCCGAAACCCTGGTGTTCAAATAGCCTGCTATAAGAAACTTGTCGATCTGGAATATGCAGATGACATCGTTTTCAACTTCGAAGAGTAGAAGCCGCGGGTGTTTTTGGATGAATTGACCAGTCATCCTGTCCTTTGGTATGTACTTTGCACCCACAAAGTTTAAAGTCATGCTCGTGGACATGCAACCACTGGACACGCCGCTTATAATCCAGGGAGAGGTACTGGAAGTTGTGGAGCGTTTTATGTATCTTTGAGGTTTTATCAGTTCTGACTGTAGTGTGACAGATGAGGTCAATGCACGAATCTGCAAGGCAGGGTCGCGTTTGCTAATTTAAGACACCTATGGCGTCAAAGTGATGTATCCCTGAATCTCAAGGGACGTGTGGAGAAGTTACAGTATGGACTGTATTGTTGTATTGCTGTGAGACTTGGCCTGTTCGAGCAGCGGAACTGAGACGTGTGCAGCTGTTCGACGATCGTTGTCTCGGAACCGTAGCTCGTGTGGGTTGATGTCGGCGAGTCCGTAATCAGGCGATGAGAAAGCGACTTTTCGGTCGTGCAACGGGTACTTCCATTGAAGGATGTGTCCAGCACCACAAGCTGTGTTGGTTGGGACGTGTTGCGTATGCTGAACCACCGCGAGAGTGCTATTTTCCATGCCCAACTCAAAGTTGCGGAAGCAGAGCAGGCGGCCAATCATTGACCTGGCAGAAGGGAATGAAATAGATTAAAAAACTTTTGACTGTCGGTGCTACTCGCCTTCCAGGATGGGGACCGCGTGATCCTCACTGTGCCTGGCTGGATGCACTGCGAGATATGGCTGCCAAACGACGTCAGCGGCGTCCCTGTTGTCAGTTTCTATCCAGAGTGCCTGAATGAGTGTCTGGATGTGTAGACACCTCAGAATGACTGTAGTGAGCTAGCACTAATTCCCTTCTCCATCCCCTCTTTTCACGATGATGAGTGCGGGAATCTTTAAACAACCTGATATGTCGGGTAAATAGTGCGTGCCTCTTTGTGTCAATAGGTTGGAAAGAACTCTCGAACCACCGCGAAATTGCCCAAATAGGTATTCAAATATTACCCCAGAATAACCTCAAGGGTTTTAATAGGTTCCACATTTAAATGATGATCGTACAGTGACAAAATCATATGATCCATCATATCTTCAGCGACGCAGTGGGACCATCAAAATGCACAGCATCTAATCGACCGGTTCTCAAATGGGATAGCTTCAGAAAAAGCAATAACGAAAAACAGTCACTGCCATAAAACGCTTCGCAAAATGCTTATCTTAATCCTGTGGTCTTAAAGCCATGACTACGCAATAGAGAAATACGTCTTTTTGTAAAGAAGTGGAACTTTACACTGCGTTGAGTTCATCTACGCGATATTACCTGTCAACACATAGTGAGTACAGACTGACTATCAAAGATACAGACTGACTATCGGAGAACTGTACCCTTAATCAGGACATAAGCAATTGTCAATGTAGGGAGTTACTTAAACTCGGGCTTCAACTTGGAACAGGCGGTTAGCACTTTATTAACTCACTTGATCCTCATGTTCGGTGAAGGAGTGCTTCTCAGCCTTGGCGTTTAAGTCCCATATACGAACAGAACGGTCTGTGGAGGCTGTGGCCAAATGTCTCATATCGGAGGAAAAATGAACTGACACGACCCAACCTTTGTGACCATTCAGACTGGAAATGATGGTTCGACCGTCATGTCTGGAAAATTGCACAAGAAAAACTGGGCATTACAAGAGGGCTTCTACTCCGGTGACTTCCTGTAAAATAAGCCGCAGAATAAGGTCCAATGACTTTGTCTACCAAATCCCAATACCGATCATTCTGATAAGGAGTAAAATGTGGGTGTTTTTCTCGCCAAATTATTTTATCTACGTTAATGACGGGTTAGTAACGGTAGGCTCAAAGAATTCCCGCCTGGTATAGTTCGTTCAGAACAAGCATCTTTCTAGTATGGAACACGCGTATGAAATAGTGCTTCCTGGCACCAAATTTAGCAGTTTCAGGTGGTCACTGGTTGAACACTCCAAAGATGGGGCTCCGTGAGGCAGACGTAAACTTGTCACTTAAGCTAGCAGACCAGCACTGAGATGTCTGAACACACCTCAGATGTTAGTTTGAAGAGCCTTTGAAAAGGTCACATGTTCGCTCGCCGTTCTGCAAGACATACGAAAGCGAAATAACATGAACGATCTCAGAGGCGAAAGGAAGTGGAATTATCAGCGAAAAGGATGTTGCACTGAAAATTCAGAATGCGCGCGCAACGTCAGCCTTCTGACCAAAAGAGGTATGTCGTGAGAGAGGTGACCAAAGCTCTGAGCTACCTGATAATACTTGTTGAGAAAAATACCGCGATACTAGCCTCATCGACGTCGAAAGAATTCTTCATCGATCAGTTACTTAAATACTTTCGAGAGGTGCGAAGAATTTACGGCTGATAGAATTAACGCTCATTCCATTCATTCGTAAAAACAACGGTTCTTACCGCGGTGATAGTTCACGCGCCTACGTAGCCTACTGAATAATACTGAGGGTTGCTCATATGACAGCTGCAGAGCCAAGTCAGAGTTGGAACATGTGTGGTGGTGTGTTCCTTAAAGCTTGCACTACTTTGGCGGTCCCACACCAATCACTGTTGCATTGCATCCGGGCTTTGAAGTTGAAGGCTTTCGTCAACAACTCTAGACGTCCTCCCGTCCATGTTTGGGAGCCCTTGTACATACAGCCATGAACTGCACAAATACCAAGTTTCAACCCACGTCAGCAGTCGTCATTACTCAAGCGGTCTTGCTGCATAATCCAGGGTGTCCAGGTGAGGACAGACTACGGCTGACGTTTTCCAATTTCCTCCCTTCTTGTAATATTTAACGACCATTGTTCTGAAGACCGTCTCCATGGGTCGAGACGTTGCAGTGGTTAGAGTACGAGTTTACTGACCAGAAGGTTCGAACTGGACATCTGCCTCTAGACATTCCATCTAGACTTGGGCAACTTGGCAGTATCCAAGCAGTCGTACTTCCTTTTGGTAGTATGACAGTGAGGCACCGAAAAGGTGCTACAGCTCAACAGTAGCTAGATCTCCTCCAAAGGCACGTCAGCCTTACATTCAAGGAAGTAGCGAAAAGCCTCCTTTTGGTAGACAGTGAGGCACCGAAAAGGTGCTACAGCTCAACAGTAGCTAGATCTCCTCCAAAGGCACGTCAGCCTTACATTCAAGGAAGTAGCGAAAAGCCTGCAATCGCCAAGTCATGTCGCTTTACAAGCTCCTCGGAGAAAACCAAGGAACACGTTCCTCGCTTGGTCATCGGAAATCTTTCTGACCCACAAGGCTAGAAAGCCCCATCGCTTATCAAACGGGAATCGCGATCGGGATGAGATATGTAGCACCACTCATACGACAGGCAACTATGTATATGTTGTTTTTGAGGGATCGCCATATGAGGACTGGAATTTAGGGCACCCGCTGTTGCTTTTGGATGGGAGATTCGATATACCTTCAGATGCGATGACTAATTCAGCCATGTATTTTAGACACTAGCTCAGGAATAATCTACGGTTGGATAGAGAAACCTGGTGGAATCAGAAGGCTCTGGAAATGGAAAGAACTAATGTAGCTGGGAATGTTTGATACGCAAAACGAGATCAAAAATGTGGCTGTCAGTGAGGCCATCAAATATAATACTGAAAATCTAATGTACAAGAATCTCTGTCTCAACTGCTGGGCTGAATATGTTGCCTGCCACTGTGCCAATGGATTACACTCAACCCGCTCATATGGAGCTGTGGTCTGAGTTTAGGCGCTCCCTCAGTTTCTTTCTGCATTGAAGCGCGATTAGTTTGCACGGCCCGATGAGATCCCATTAACGCTTTTCAAAACCGTGATGAATTTTCTTATTTTGCCTTATCAGGTTGCTCAAACTAACTTGGGAACAAAAATGCATTCCAACAATATGGGGCCAATCAATCAAGCGACTGCTCTAACTGTACGTACATAAGCCTACCAACTTCAACAATACTGTGACTTTTGATCTCACTGCGCGCGACACAAGCAGGTAGGATTGCAACCAGGTAGGGGATACGTGAAAAATTGAAATCGTCCAGCTACAACACCCTTTCGGTACATAACTGCTATGCTACCCGAAGGAAGGCATACTATCAAGGATATTGCTGTCAGTGCCCAAGCCTAAACGGGAGTAATCGAGATGCAGAGGTTGTGCTCGAACCAGAGACCTTCCGATCAGTTAGTTTGAGCCTTAACCAGAGAGCTACCTCGAGCAGCATCACGCTCACCGCCGACCAAATGTAGCCTAACTTCCAAGGAGCCTTCGACTAGGTGGACAGGTTGACTCCTCTATTTGGCCTCATAATCTTACTACTCCTATACTTGGCCAAGGAGGAATGCTTCCAAAGTGTGAATATTGCGCATGCCATTCAGTCTGCTTACTTGTGGTCAGATTAGGATTTAGAACGACCTACGGAAAGTCCTCCTCATTACCAGTGAGGTTCGGTAGGATTGTCCCATCTCCTCAATTTTGTTCAGTTTCGTCATTAACATCATCATGGAATGTAAAAATAAAATAAGTAGCTCAGTTGCGGCCCCCTTTCGCTGCAAAGTTACCGTGCAACTTGAAAGAGCACGAGCTGAAATAGTGCGGAGCTACCCACAGCCAGATAGGAACAATCACCTGCGAATCTTCCGTGTCTATAAAACGACCATGAGGGCAGTCCTACTCGAAGACTGTAAATCCGATCTTCAGCCAGTTGATCAACGATGTCTCCGTAGCATAACTAGCGTTAAATGGCTGCAGCGCGTGCGAAGTAAAACTGTCCGTAACCGGGCGCTACGTAATGAACCATGTTCACCCGAGCAGAAGATTACAGTGCTTGTTGGGTATGGTAAGCATGCCCGACCACAATCGAAAAAGCCGTTTTACACGCAAATCACTTGTTAATGAAAAGTTCGCGGATCATACACGAAGCTGTTGCCAAGTTAAGCACTCTGTGATCTCTGTACCTTCTTGGGTGGGATCCACCTGCCTGTTCGTGGTTGAAAACCCTACAGGATATAGCACGTAACCGATCCCAGTGGCCAGCTTGCTGTTACTTTCTAGCCGGACTGTGCAGCTAACACCTGTCTGTCGTGTTCTCGGCTTTGTGTGAGTTGCTTTGGGCGCGTTGAGTCCATCCAGCTCCTGACACATTGCTCCAACGTGACACTCAGTTGTGTTTATGCCAATAGTCTTCGAACGTAGAGGTACCTCATTCTTGACCGTTTTCCAAAGAGCACAAGGATTTTCGCAGTCGTCCCCTTTATTTCACCGTTTACTATGACATTCTTCATCCATTAAGGGACAAAATAAGATAGCATAACACGATGACAGCTATTATAGATGAGCTTCCACGGCATCTACCAACTGACTAAGATTGTCTTAACATATGCGACGACTTCGCTTCAAATAGGGGCCATCGTGATTCCAGGCGTCATTAGAGCCGGCTCGTCTGAAAAACCACACAGTCGCCACAAAATAGTGAATAGTAGTGAAACAAAACAGGGAAACTGCACCCACATACACGTCAAACACCTTGATCTGCTTGTCATCTGATGTGGAAGCAAGTAACCGTCCATCAGGAGAGAACGCTAGGGAACGGACAGGCATTGCGTGACCATCAAGTGGGCGGATTGTGCCGGTCTGGAGATCGCAAATGCTAACAATTCCGTTGATCGCTCCTGCTGCCAATTTGGTGCCATCCGGGCTCTGTAGAAAGAACAGAAAAAAACTGTTGCGGTGCAGAGGCGATAAACCTGTGGCAAGTTTTCATCAAATTCATTCGAGCGATGTAGTTCCAACCCTATAACCAAAGAACGCCAAAATTCTCCGGAAACAAACCAGTAAGGGAGGATTTAGATAATCAAACTACATGGACACCAAATGTCCATATAAAATGAGAAACTGTGAAATAGTGAAGTAACGATCTGTAACTACATCAAATGGACGTTCCCCACTTTTATTCCCTGGAGGTGGGGGTTAAATAACCTGATATCTTATGAATATTATATATATATATACATATATATATATATACATCCTAATGTGACTAAGGATATCGAAAAGTTACTTTTCATTCGATTTGTGTTGACCTTCGTAACATTCTAGCGGCAACATATCCACACCGTTAATTTTGACAACACTGAGGAATGCGGACGATTTACAATTGCATCAGGAATATAACATCAGCCTGCAAATACTAAACCTATGCTATTATACTTAATCGAAAAAATACAGATGCACCGGGCTCGACGATTTTAAGCACAATCTAGATAACTGTGCTGAACTCCAGTGATAGATGCCTACTCCACCATATGGTTCAAATCAATTGTCACATAGTTGGGAAATGCACCTACGTAGGCGAGGCTGTACACAAATTTGCCATCCAGTTGAATAACACTTTCTTTGTTGCCCGAATCCACCCCAATCATATTTACACAACCCGCGTGGCTTCCGGTGGCGATAAAGCGTGAATCTGGGGAAAGGGCAACGGTCCAAGTGTCAGCTGGATCACCTTCATAGGTTTTCAGCAAACGTCGGTTCTCCAGATCCCATATGAGGATCTGCAAAAAAATTGGAGCAACGTCCGCTCTGTAAGTGAGTGGATATCACAAGCTTACCATGATGAATTGCCACAAGATGCGTCAATTTAACGAGAGGAAAGAGTGAGGNTAAGTGTGGGATAGGTTGGTGTAGCAATATATAAAGGACGTCACCAGAAAGGAGAATTAAACAGTACTTGAAATCTAGAAGTGCACAGTCCGCTCCTGCTAACGCACCAATAAACGATCATCCGCACACAATGGTACCTTTCAGATGTGGACAGTGTCAAATGGTTTGAAACTACTTACTACCGACAGGTCCTATTCGTCCGAAAACTCACGTGAACACGTTTTCTGATACCACCAAGTCATAAAGAAACCACCAATTGGATAGGCGTAGGCTTACCGAGTTCGGACCACAACCCAATAGCTAGTCGGAAAATTCTTCGGCGCTATATGAACGAACTAGTCCTAAGTAGAGTAAGTGCAATCAGCGAGATAGTAGGAGCTTCTGAAGGACTGTGAATTAGTACGTTTTGGAGAACTGGACCAAATTGACATTCCGTAGCGACACACCAGTTGTCACGCACATTTGAGTTCCCCAATACTGGTCCAGAAAAAATAAAACACTGGGAAAGTTGCACACCTTAAAGGATGATATGCGCTAACAACCGGTCGGGCTAAAACTTCGAAAATCTGGAGTTTCTTATTCAAAACAGAGCTTCGAATTTCTGCCAATGATTCGATTTTCCCAGAAATACACCCACTAATGGGGAAAACTATTCTGAAGGAATGGCTGTGTGATGAAAGCCACAGATCTTTCAAATGATGAGGAGGACTGATGGTTTTTCGGTCCCAGCTAGTGAATCTAATTTTCTACTGGCCAAAAAAAACTAGGATTCGGCGGGAACTTGGGGGCGCCTTTCAGTGCACCATTCAGGGCTAATGTAGCCATAGGTTCAAGTCTACGGTGATGGCGGCCCTCAGCCTGGCTAGCTATTTGGCAAGCAGTAACACGGTCTGTCCTAGTTTGTTTCTATCTAGACGGTTTTTACGGTTAACAGAGCCCTTCTGGAAAGTTGGTTCTTGATAAAAGCTGTGGTACGTATCCAGAACGTCTATTTTATGTGAGTTGCTTCCCGATTATTCTTACAAGGCGCATTTTATCCTTATCAGAAGGCGACACCGGCCGCAGAGATAAGATGGAACAACGATTCCAAAGGACAGTCGTGCGTAAAGATCAGAATTTACAGCTTGCGAATTCACCAGACAAACGAACAAAAAACGTTCTCACCTGACTGTCTAAACTACTGGATACCGCCATTTTCCCCGTTGAATCGATGTCCAAAGAAATAACGCCAAGACGATGACCTTCTAGAGGGCCAATAAGTTCAAGACGATCATCCACCCTGTTGCAAAAATCAACATCAGATTGCAAGACATGTAGAGTTACCATGAACATTAAATCCTTAAGTCAGACAAACAGTTCTTTTTCGAAGGTTCATCATGAAATATCTCCTTCCCAAGCTGAAAGTCATGAAATTTGCAGCTACTAATGAAACGCCTGGATTGCTTGTAATGCGCTTGTTTGTAATGCATAGTACAATTACACTAATTTACAGTAATCCCCCTCCTCCACGAGAAGCCAAAGTCAGAACAAACTCCCGTCACACACGGACGGATATGTCTTAGGGAACAAACTTTGTTTATGTTACCCCGAAAAGTTTTCTACATTCCAAACGAATGTCCTGAGCAATAGAATGAGGAATTCAGAGCACATATGACGGAGGCAATGGGTGAAGAAAATGATACCAAAAGATGCAAGCTGAAAGGATAGAATAACTCACCATTTCCACAGTTTCAGTCCATTGTCCAAAGATCCAGTCATGATGTATTGTATGTCACTGGCCTCATTTTTACCCCAGGCACAACACCAAATCCCATCATCGTGGGCTAGATAGAAAATAAATATGAGAAATCGTCATTGGTACCAAGGGTACAGCAAATGGCTCAGTGTGAGCACTTGCTGGACAATTATTTATAGAAGACCAATAAGAGGATTATACTCGATCTATGGAACAGAAACAGATAAATTCCCGAATTCTAATGCAAATGCACACTACGATGTTCGTTGCGTTAGCTGTGTTCGAAAAGCAGTAAATTTCGCAGAAAAACCGAACCAACTAACGTTAGCTTGTCAGAGGCTTGTTCCAGAGGTAAACCACTTTCTGCTTGCTTGTCGCGAAGACTTCGACCCGACTTTTTATTGAATATATATCGTTAAATATATCATTATATATTATATATATGGAGGCTGGAACATTTGCACTAGCTTCTAAAAAAAGAAGATGGACAACGGAGCTTTTACCTAACATCTACCGCGAGAACGGCATGCGGTATACGGGATGCAAACGGAAGACCCTTTGAATTTCGGAACCGCTCTGAA
>NW_008751833.1:508989-515723 GCF_000715545.1 Opisthorchis viverrini
GTGGCCATATTATCAGGTCACACAACTTTTAAACACCTTAGTATTGACTTTGAAGGCCCACTTTCTTCAAACTTTAGTAACAAGTACTTCGTGACAATCATTGACGAATGCACCCGAGACCCTTTTGCCTATAGTTGTACCGATATGTCCTCTTCCATTGTGAATCGTTGATTAAGACAAATGTTTTCACTGTTTGGTATGCTTGATTAAATTCACTCAGATCGCGGTCCTACATTCATGTCAACTGAACACAAGCAGTTTTTGTTCGATAAAGACGTTGTCACTAGTCACACTGCTGCCTAGAATCCAGTGTAATGGTCAGGTGGAACGACTTAACGAAAATATTTGGAAGACTACCTTCCTGGCTGTAAAATCACGAGGCTTGCCTGCCACACACTGGGAGGTTGTCTTTCTTGATGCTCTCCACGGTATCAGATCCCTGTTATGTACTAGTATCAACTGTACCCCACACGAACGTTTCATGCCGTTCACACGACGTTCAGCCAACTGTGTCCCCCAACCTACCTGGATTACTGCCTCTTTTAAAACGTAATGACCAAGTCTCCAAATATGACCCTCTGGTAAAGGAAGTAGATGGAACATGTATCTTGTACGCCCCTACGGCAAACACGAAACCGTATCCTTACGCTGCTCGGCTTCTAGAGGCAACGGCATAAAACCCGACACTTCCGACACGGAAGTGAAACCAGTGCATATCGCCAAACAAGAGGAACCTCACCAACACCACCAGTCTACCGTGAGATTCAGAAACTGATTTCTTGCCTATCAACGATGCCTCGTCATCCAATTCCAATGCAGACCCATGAAATCACTTGGATATTTTCATACAACAGCGCACTCACCCATATAATCTGCGCAGCAGAAGGACGTAAACTACCGCACGTAACTACCAGAGCTTCCATTTTTTCCACTCGTTCGCCGCGAAATTACACACTTAATCCAAGGCAGGGAGAGTGTCATAACTATGTGAACCATAACTTTCACAAATCATTAACTGGTGATTCTCACTTTATATTTTAAGCTCATGTACTACTCTCCATATCTCAACTCTCGCAACACATCTTGTGGTTGGTTTGTGAACTTCTACGGCATAACGGAGCTGATGAATCATATGGTTCAGATTCACATCTCCCAGTCGGATGAATAGTGTTGGAAACTGACACCTCCATGTCGTGAGACTTCTGCGAGACTTTTCATACTTTTCATCAGCGTCGGGTGACTGAACCAGTGCTCCTTGAATTTTTCAATCCAGCAGAACATTCTGTGGTCCATGTGAAATTGGGACTCCCCACTTTGTTCGGTCCATCATTACGTTTGATTCTTTCGACCTGCACTACCTGTCGGGGGTGTTCCTTCAAATCTGATGGCCAGATTCCATGAAATCAAAATGGGTATTGACGAGTCTGTCACCAAACCAATTTCGCCTTCCTTCTCACTTTGGTCCACTTGTATCCACAGCAGCTGATTGGATTTGCGTTCATGATCGAGCTTCTTTACCTTCAGGCAAGATCGAAACTCGGCTTTTGCTTTGCGTACCTTTATACTAGATCTTTGTAGGCTTTCGGGGTAGCTTCCTGATTTTGCAGTCTGATTACATCTCAACTGAATGGTCGAAGACGAGGACACAAGTGTATACTCCGGAACATGTCACAGGGTGCTCTGTATTGCAGTCCATGTCTTTAGTAATCTTCTGCCGTTGCTGTTCAATGATCTAATTCCACAAGGCCTGAGTATCCCCTTCCAGGTTTATGAGCTCTTTCCAATACGAATATTGAAACTATTCAGGAGAGAGGGTGAGCACTTGAAGATGCATATTCCACAGACGTCCTTTCCTCCTCTGAATAAGACAGTGGGGATGTGGGCGTTTAGCAATGTGGCCAGTCTTGCCGTTTACGACCAGAATAGGATGCTTATCATCTTCAAGTTCATATAAAATGGTCCAGTCACTATTTCCTAATTCATATGGTCTGTAAACACAAACCTGTACTGTTCACCAGCTTTCTTTAGTACACAGCAGAGACAAAACCAGAACCATCCTCATCCAAGAGAGTTCTCACCTTTAAGGTCCAAAAAAATAGAAGCATCATCCGTCTTTTTGACAGTCGGCATTATGTGATGCTTTTTGATTGCTGAAGTCGGACTGGACGTCCTTCGAGTATTACGTGACCCTAGGCAGTGGGAAGCCCATCTAACCCGGCAGCGCAGTACACAAATAAGAGAGTACCAAATTTGAATCCCGGGAACGCACACAATAGTACAAATGCGGATGGTGGAAAAGTGAAGATTTGGTTAGAAAAGCCACACACATACATTTAAGGTAACTCAGCGGCCAGCAGACGTTCGACGCCACCGAGTCGAAGCCAAATGACGCCTACTGCGGGTCTGATAGATTCAAACAAGTGAGCTACAGACCTGGGATTCAACTGCGGAGAACGATCGCCTGATTACTTCGTTACGATATTGATACCCAGCAACCACGACGAACGCTTCCGCGTTTTCTAACGCGCTTATCTACTTCGGGGGCGGAGTCGGTTTACAGCACCACTGCGGGGCCTGCAACAATACACATCTTCGTGGAATGGCTGAAATGCTTGCTTTCAAAGCGTAAGCCTCAAGCCGACGGTTCTAGTACTGTAAGGCAACGAGCGAAACAATCAAAGACAGTTAGAACTACTTGTGATCAGAGGCCGGTAGACGCCAAATCATTTTGGCGCGAAAAACCTGGTAACCATACTGCCGAACGGTTTCAATACAGAGATGATAACTAGTAATTATCACTAGTCGAACGGTCGTGTGAGACTGGAGCCAGTCACACTCATCAGAGAACGTTGTTGTATTGTTCTGCGCAAGGTTGTGACTGCTCCGTCAGTGAATGAAATCTTTGCAGACCTGCTAGATGGTGGAGGCACCCAAACCGTTTAACAGTCTGTAACCATGCAATTCCTTCAGTACTACTAGAGGGGAGTATCTTGATTCTCTTCATGTTGGACATGGCAGTGAGGTAAATAAAGGTTATGGTTGTTCGTTTACTTAGTTGAAGTAGCTCAAATGAAGAATGTACACTCGCCGCATACAAATTAGTCTGTTCATGCTTCCTTTCTGTTTGAATCACGATGTGATTATACTCGTCGATTTTACATTGTAGTTCAAGACTTGATAGAACGGAAAACGACGTCTCGGTGATTATGTTAGGATCAAGGAGCGTTCACTAAGCAAAAGCTGAAACGAGGATGTGATTTTACGTAAAACTCAGTAAACGCTGATGACAGAGAAGGTGCTTGAGGATGTCTGGCCCGCCCATAAAACAGCTGGTGCAGGTTTTCCCTGAGATGACATGCGAGGTATTCCTCTCACTAAGGCCAAACGCACAGTGGATAACCGACCCTGAATCAAGCTACATGATAATGTGGACGGTCAGGCTATTCTGGCGCCGAGTAACTTACTGGTGTTTCGTAAGGAAATGCAGAATCAATGTCGCATGTATGGTAAATTCCAAGCCATCAATGGAGTCGAGTTCAACACAACCGTGTTCTGGAAGCGAACATCAAAACAATACTTGTAGTCCTTCGCCACCTGACCTGAGTGCCAGCGGAACCAAAGGAACTACGTGAAGTATTAAAACCGTACGAGCCATGTACCGCTAGGGACAACGGAACCATAAACTTAATATTAGTGATTATAAAAAGTGAACCAGAAGCAGTAAGTTCTGCCAACTGAGGAAGCGGTAAAACAAACTCACCTTTCTCGTATTTCTGATTCACAGAAAACTACAAGGCAAAGAAAAAGGCACTAAGAAAAGCCGTTAAAGACTGTTTTAAGTAGCTAATAAAACTCGTATCAAACTAGGCTTCCAAGCCGTATTAGCTGGATGTAACTCGACAATGTACACGGTCAATTGTGGTGGAGCTCTGGGTGTTTGTGTAAAGTCCATATAACACACGGGAGTTGTCGTGTCTGACCATCGATGTCTTCGGAGCACTGCCTGAGTCTGGTGGAAACACCGGATCAGCAATGCTGAAGTACATCGAATGGTATTCGGCGGAAATAACTCACCCTCGATAGATGAACTGATCACACTCCATAGGTTGCGCTGGCTTGGCCACGTGCTGCGTATGCCAGTCGACCGACTTCCTCGGAGGGCTCTTTTCGCACAACCACATGAAGGGTGGAAACAAGCCAGAGACGGTCAAACAACGACTTGGCAGTGAAGTATAAAGGCAATTACCAGAAAACAGCTGCGCTGGTCATTGCTCTTCCTGGATAAGGACCCTGAGACGGGCCATATCAATAGTTGGAGACATTGTCAGACACGGCCCAGTCGCGCCATCAATGGAGCTCATGCATCCAAGCTATTGCCTTCAGTGAATAGCTCCCTTCCCAATTCTCCCACTTGAGAGTCCACCGACAGTGCTGTAATTACGCACTAATTTATCAGCTCCCGCCTCCAATGCGCAGCTGTCCACCCCACCTCCCCAAATCATCGGTGAACGAAACTGTGGCAGCTACAACCACTGTACGACGAGTACGCGGTTATTACAGCTGACAATGATGATGATGATGATGATGAAGACTGCTAAAACCCTACTCTTGATTGCTTTCCCCCAGGACATACAAGAGCTTTACACTAAGACCCTATGCTCTTCTCCTTTCCAATCTTTAGTGAGAGTTTATTCCTACATATTTGCATGATAGTTAGCCGTTGATTAATAGCCACCACCTTGAAGTTGTGGTTGTGCTTGAGTGTTGCAACGATCCCGCGGACTAAACTGGCCAAAACTTCGTTCTTCAAGGTTCAGTCATGCCAGTACCACCAGACGAAGAGCAGCAAGCTATCGCAACAAAGAGGCGGTCGGGAGGTAAAGTGGTACTGCCCTGAGCGAGAGGCATGCCAAGAAGTTCCTTCCGGGTGACCAACATATCCATATTTATGAAAGCATCGGTGCTGCCTCCGCCCAAGGAAAAATGAATAAGAAAGGTTCCACCCTTAGAAAACCGAACACTTCGGTTACTCACCAGTGATCGCCGATACATTATCCAGTACGGTTGAAATACTTTTACAGCCAGTCTGGTGATGCTCATAAAGCATCTGATGTATTGGCCGCATTAGGAGTCAGACAGCTATGTCTCAACCCATGCGTCCTCGAGGTAGGCGATCCTCCAACATCTAAGTGCTTCAGACTGTTGAGTCACTTGTTCCTGACAGGATTTTCCAAGAGAACCCAAACAAAACCTGTTGCCTCGCGCATCAGACAATACGTGTGGGGTCCTCCTACCTCCATCTTGAAGATCGGGCTTTGAGTCGAAATTTCGCGATATGGTGCTTCCAACCCTTGTTCCGCCTAAATAACCGGAAAGTAACACCTGGCCACAGGGCTTAACAGCTGCGGCTAGTCTCCTTAATCTTACAACACCGACTTCATTTATTACCCATGCCAATGAAAAGCCTTGTTTTTAGTTCTGCAATTCCAGCATTACTTCCTAGCCCTGTACCCACAAAAAAAACTTAGTCGTACACCATTAACTCTAAAGAACCTGGACAACGTGGCAGCGTCATATAGGTCAGATAGGTCAACAGACCCTTGCTTACAGCGCTCCCTCCTCATAAGTCTATAGATACTGCCTCCGGAACACGCATATAAGACCTTACCATGATAATGCACCCGCATAGGGTTTAGAACTGAAGTTATCGTTTGAGCAAGCCAGTCGCACAGCTATGGGAAATGCCTTTCTCTCACAGCTGTGCAGAACATTTCCGTTATCCTTCTGAAATACTCAAGCCCCAACCCCGGTATCACTCTCTGCAAACATGACGTCAGTTAGAGCTGCCCGTCGTCAATTTTTCTCTTCAACTGTGTAATCTATTTCCATGGGAAGAGCTCAAAGATTTGTAGTATGCGGACAACATTGTGCTACTGATTTCTGACTCCGTTCACAGAAAAAATACACTAAATAGTCTAAATATTTTGCCATGCGTCTTCCCAGCTTTGAAGTGTCACTCCGTATTTCAAAACTGAGCGATCGCACCAATAAATCTGGTCATGACATCAAGACCTCTAAAATAGTGGGGAATATAATTATTCGGTATATCGATTTGGATGACATTGCTGGAGGTGTGAATTCTGGGGTCGCAAGGGCCCGTTCTATTTTTATTTAGCTTAAGGCCTCCGGAGTGGACCTGGCACCAGTCTGTCGATGACGGACAACGTCTACAATGCGGCAGTGCATCCAGCGACTGGTTCGATGTTAAGCCTGGCCGGTGTGTATTGAAGACAAGAGAATATCGTCTGTCTCTGACCATCCTTTCCGTTGAAGCACTGTACACTTATCATGAGAATATCAAATTGGCTATGCTGAATTGCAGCAAGTCAGCTCGGTTATTCAACAGCGCATGACTTGGAGACGAAGCATAAAAAACACAACAAAGGGTCTTGTCCGCATTGGTGCATGTCGTAAAAAACCCAGCTGTAACACCCTGCCGGTGCCTAGTTGCCATAGTACCCGAGGGAAGTACGAGGGCTGGGACAATGCCAGGCGCATGTCGTATCCGAGGTTGAGGCATCAAAGCCTACTACATCCAGGGTTGGAAGTACTTACCGACAAGGCGAGATGCATCAGCAGCAGCAGCAGCAGCAACATCAGTGTTGGCTGGCACGCTTCACTGATGTACAACCATGAGGTTCGTCTAGTTTTATTCTGAAAGCCCCAGATTTAAC
>NW_008751833.1:515950-519417 GCF_000715545.1 Opisthorchis viverrini
GGGACCCCATCCTGGAAGTCTCACCACACCAACAACACCCAAACTCTTCGTGATCTCTTTCACGCCTTTTTGCCAAGTCATGTGCTGTCCACCTCGCGGTTTGCGCCATCCCGAAGGAGGCACGGAGAACAACACTCGTCTTGGTAGACGATGTTTTGCCATCCACCATCAGACTGGAGAAAATCAGCGCAGTTCCTCCTGCCACTCATACCAGGAGTGCTCCTGAACGCATGATATACGAGAATGAAGCTCCCGTAATTAAATTTCCGTATTCATATCATGATTGAATGGACGAAAACCGAATTCCACGTTCTGAAACTCGAGGATTGTCATTGCGATCGACATTCATTTTCGGATAGCTCGTCTGAACGAAGGGCTTGCAGATGATGACCTACGACCGTAGGTAGAGTTTTGTGGAAACTGCAGCAGAATTCTCCAGTGAAGCCGGCAAAACATGCGAAGACGACCATGTCATTAATCATAGCGGAAAGCGGAAGGAACCTAGCTGACACACATGAATAACATGCATGTAGGGTTTCACGATGCCTAATCACCTAGCTAGATGTATTCGACGCCCAAACGGACAGTCCTGGAATATACATGTACAGCCCACTTGCGGAGGACGCATAACCAGTAGGTTTTTGAGACATGAAAGAGGGTAGGGTGGCGCAGCAATCGCATCTCCTGTCGACATCTGTGCACCAGTATTTTGATAAACAGGAAGCTTACTGTAAGGTGCTGTTCAGGCGAACCATATGGCGGAACAGTTGTCGGCTCTTCGTACAAAGTGCCTAAGACCAAAATAAACGTGTGGTAAATAATACACAAGTACTTCTAGATAGCTTTGGGAATGTGAAAACGGCTCAACATAACGTCCATAAGCCTCTGGTCGGCCGCATTTGTGTAGCCAACTTGCCCCTGACGAATTTTTCACCTGATATTGCTTGCCCACGATTTGCCCAAATAATTCTAAGATCCTGCACTTTCCACAAGTGCATGCATAACCGCACGTCCGGTATCCACATCGTCTGTGATAGGGAGTGTAAACCTTGTAACTACATGCTAGATATTAGTCGCTTTAAAAAGACTTACCTAAAACGGTTTATCGTGTAGCTTCTATCATTATGCACTAAATCCGGTAAGCGTCAAAACAGTGTTATCTGTTGCCATACGGAGGAGCACTTGTGGCTTTGGTCACCTTCCCAGGGATTCAGCACAAGCCCGCTGCCGGACTACCAAAGTTTCTTCCACGACTGAATACATCCGCTGTCTTAGTAAAACCCAAAAGTGCGTCATTGACTCAACAGAAATGCCCGACAATCTAGGAGATGGCTGTATGTGTCTGAATTGATAAGGACATTTAGAATTCATCAGCTCCAAAACGACGCACCACACACAACGGTGTTCCATAACTCAGCAGGGCCCTGCAGTCGCCTATCTCCCCATGGGTTAGCCGTCCACTTACCTAGAGCCAATCGACTTAGGAACCTTGTGACTGTGTTCAGGATAATAAGAGGTGACGGTGAGATAGCACTCTTGATCCCTTAGACAAAAGCTCACTGGATTCCCGGTGCCTCGTGTACTTTTTGTTAATGACAACTACGTCCAACTCGCTAGTTTCTTCGGATTTCCCGAATTTCCGTTGGCTTTGCTGGCCTGTTACACACCCACTCGTGACATAAGACAGCATTGTTGCTTCGATTGGTGGCCAAACGCAAGAATACCACATAGTTTTCCGTCATGTATTCATTTTACGCCGCCTCCAATGCCGGGAAGGATGAAAAGCGGAAAGCCTCCAATTTCTAAACAAGCGTACCTGTAACCTCTTCTGAAGCCATTCTGCGCCTTAGAAACTCGTTTCAAATTTCCCTGGAACCGTAGTTTACGGGTGAAAATCTTAAACAAAAAGATTTCGCATTTAATGGGTACATCAGAATCCTTAAATTCTCCAACTGTGACCGTAGCACTTTTGGAAGTTCTGCAAACGTATTCGAGGCCCACTGTGGACGCAGAATTCGTATTTTAATGGCTGCTGACGGCCTCGCACAGTTCTAAAGATGGTGAGAAATTTCGTGGAGCGGTCTGGTTTCTCCACGTGCTTTTCCCCTTATTGGATTTAAAAGTAATCTCTCGCCATTTACCTAACCGCCCAAGGTCACTCACGGCCAGCAAAGGTTTTCAGTTTTAGTTCATGCCACCTGACTATCTTTGATCTAGTCGAACCTCATGCCCATTTTACCCAAAAAGTTGGGAAATAACCTATCATTGCTATATATTTCTCCCTGTTTATGAAATTGTCCTCTTTTCCCGCAATCCCCACTACCAACAAATCCCCCAGTCATGCTGCATTCTGACTGTAAACGTATGATCAGCCAGACGATTTGCCACCCACATGTCAAGAATAAACCTTAATATTATTGCCAATAATTAAGCCTTCTCTGCCAGTAAATACTCATAATGAAGTAGCCATTCACGGCCTGTATGGAAAAAGGCTTCTATTGTTGCGGCAGTCATACCACCAAACAGTCACGGATTCACCGGTTGATACACAGGGTCGAGGCAGTTGCCCAAGATTCCCGGGTCGCTTTTGTACTTGTCGTCCAGTAGCTGCAGTTCACCTAAAAGGTACAAGTGAAAAAAGGGTGTAGCACTGCTCTTTATGTTCTCAGCGCGGGGCAGTATGCTCGCCAGCGCGAGGATTCGCATAAATAAATGTCTAATAGTGCTTTAAATTGGGTTCGAGAAGGAGCGTGTACAACAGTCGGAGGAAGGTCATTCCACGCACCTAATACCCGAAATGAAAAAAAGTTTTGTCTAATGAATGTGCGTGCCCTGAGCTTGAAAATTTTCCTACTATGTCCTCGCCGTGTGTTTCCTGGGTCAACGGTTTGCCAAGATTTTATCAAACAGGGCATAAGTAAGAATTAGGTCCCCTCGGAGGCGACGGTACTCCAGGGGAAAGAGAATCAAGCGTCCCAGACGCGTTTCGTGCTCCACGGATTTGGGACCAGCAACTATTCTCGTAGGAGCTCGCTGGACACGCTCAATGAAGGTGGAGTCTTTCGTGCGTCCTGAGTAGACAACTGGGTTGGCGTATTCCAAGAGCGGGCTGACGTAGGCCAAATGGGGTATTTGGAAGTCAATGGGAGAAACGCGGGAGAAGGTACGTCGGATCATCCGTAAAATGGCGAATGCCTTTTCAGGCGATTTCTCATGGAGCAGTGAGAGGGATAATTTTGAAGAGACCCAGATGCCCAAATGCCTTATGCCATCTATCCTCGTGATGTTTTCTGTTCCTTTTTCACCATGCATAACAAAGGCATTCGCTGAGTCTCCTCCAAACGACACATGGACGCACTTTTCATCATTCTGAGGAAGGTGCCAGTCCAACAACCACTGCTTGACAGCGTCTACATCCAATTGGAGGGCACTGGCATTGGAACTCCAGGATTTCAAGTCGTCCGCAA
>NW_008751833.1:520111-531582 GCF_000715545.1 Opisthorchis viverrini
TGTTCTCTGTAAGCCTCAGATACCACTGTTGGGTCATTCGTCGTTTCTCCTTTTCTGTCCCTCAAGGGGAACGCGAATGGCTTGTTTCTGCGGCGATGTCTCATGTATTTGAAGAAGACACTTTTGTTTTTTCGAGCGAGGTCCACAATGGTGGCTTGTTTTCGCATGTTCCATTGGCGGATTTCCGACTTACAGCGATTCCGCATTTTACGAAATGCCAGCTCATCTTCTGTATCTCCTGTAGTCAACTTTTCGAAAAAGAGTTGGGATCTTTATTCAGATGTCGCCGAGTCCTTTTTGGCAACCTGCGGTCCATCCGAGTGTGTGTTGGTTTTTTTGGGACGAATGTCGCGTCAGCCTCGTGAACTTTCTGTACAATGGTGCTATATAGTTCTTTCACTGGAGCTGGGCCCAGTGTGACTTGTTCAAGAAAGATGCGAGAAGTCTGCGCGGCAGAAGTCTCGAAACCACGATTGAGGTTCGATAATACTGGCCCAATAGCAGATGAAAGCAAAGTTCAACACACAGTGGTCGCTATGTCCCAGTGGAGCGTTAATTATTACCTGATCAACGAAGTGTCTCTCGTTGGTGATGACCAAATCCAAGAGGGATGGTAGTTGGTCTGCGCGGTATCTGGTGGGTGCAACGACATGTTGAGTCCAAGCACTCTGTTGGACGATTTCAATAAGCGCCGTTGCAAAAGGTCCGCCCGATTTGACGCGCCGGAGCTCAATCCAGGAGACCTTTGAAGCGCTGAATTCACCTACCAGCAGGAGATGTGTGAAGTGGTAGTTGAAGGAGACTTGCTAGAGGGTTTGTGTGAGGAATTGGTCATCTTCAGGGGGACTCAACGGGCTACGGTAGACCACGCCGAGAAGGAGAGAATCGGACCCGTGCAGCGGGACTTGAACCCAAAGTCCATCGCAGAAGGGTGCGGGGGTGGTGTTAGAGGGGCAATCGGGATTGGTAGGGCCGCACGTAAATACAGAGCAACACCACCAGCCCTCCCTTGTTTTGGGTCAGCCCGAAAAATAAAGTAACCGTCTATCGAGATCTCCGCGTCAGAGACATCTGGTGTGAGCCAGGTCTCCGTGAGTGCGATTATGGACGGTTGTTCAGGACAAGCTGACTGTTCAACATCGCCGAGTTTGTCGAAAAGGTTGGGGCAGTTTGTGGACAATCATTTCAACACCGTCTCCGCTGCCTCCGAGGGTGAGGAGCTCGGTTCGAGCTTTCGCGCATTAATACACATGGTCCAGGTTCTGGTCAAGATAACTGTGTCAGGATGATCTTTTCCTTCAGACTACAAATCGTAACGTCACACGGAACTACTTCTCGGGTTTATTTGCTTTTAGTTTTCGAAAATTTTTGTATGCTGTAAACTCCTGCGATTCTAAGTTTGACACAATGTGGGTACGTTTATCCTAGCTTCCTGAGCCAGTCAATGCCTAGTTTTTCGCCGTCCTCTGCCTCACTCGGAAGCTCGCATGATAAGATGATGCGGCAAGGTATTTATCTTATCTTAATTTACCGGTGAGCAGAAAAATGCTTCCAGCCAAACAACGGTGCAAAATGCCGAAAATCTGCACGTCCTGCAAAGGCGCTGCAGCATTTCCAGTTTTCTCACGAAAGATGGAAAGAATAAAGACCTTGATGAATATTACTGTGACGGATGTGTGTTAACTGGAAAACATTTGCAAATGAAATTCTTGCCACCATGATATCAAATGTCTAGTGCCATGTTGACGTAGTTCTGCTCTCTCCTCCAGTGTTTGTATGTTCTTTGCCGTTGTGGTCAGCAAGCGCCTAGATATGGAATGTTTTGTACCTAATAAGTGTCAGTTATGTGTGGTGATATCTCACAGGATGTTGCACGTTTTGCTTGGTCATTCCACATTATTTGTACGGAAGCCTTTTCGTATGGCCATCTCACACTGCCCGTTTCAAAATTACAACAGAATCCCTTTTTCAGCAGCAGCAGCTGATATCTCACGTTGCACGTTTTGCTTGGTCATTCCACATTATTTGTACGGAAGCCTTTTCGTATGGCCATCTCACACTGCCCGTTTCAAATCAAAAACAGAATCCCTTTTTCAGCAGCAGCAGCTTTCTAGAAAACGGGCAACTAAGCGTGATCTAGCTGAATGGTACTGATCAAATTTTAGAAGCGCCGCCAAAAGAGAAATATTTTATTTCAAAAAGGTTTGGCGAACGGTTTGGCACACTCAACACGCCGCAGCACTGTTTACTTTTCGTGCCTCAGAAAACGGGGGATAGCGAAGCTGTTTTGCATGAAATGCACACTGGAGTTCGGCAGGAATGATTGTCTTGGTGTATGAACACCGATACCCCGTTCATGGCACGGTTGTACTTTAATGGGCCGGCAAAATGCACGCATTTTTCAAATATGCCAGTTTGGATGGTTGGGCGGCTCGTGAATCTCTGATCCGTAAATTCATGAACGACAAAATTGTGCGCTGAGTCACCTGTCAACGGTTGTTAACCCACAAAAGCACGTTGGCTAAAGCTCGCTGTCCCCGACATCACATTTTACTCGGTCCACTTGGCCTACAGCAGCCCATTGTCAGAAAAATGAAGGCGGAACGGCGAAAACATTGAGCACGCTGGTCGTTCACAATAACATGCTGTGTTTACACATAAATATTGCTGATCCAGTTAAGATCAGCCTAAGAAGATCCGAACTCGGCCTCATTGATGCTCATTTTTCAGCGGCACTCTTTATCGGTCCGGATTTTCGTGTCCGTCATGCGCCAGGTTACTCTGTTGCTCCATCAATTTGAGATCCTGCAACAAAGTTGACGGGAACATTTTTTGACATATTGCATTCTGTCCATGCTAATTTCGAAACGGCGTCTCCAAGGTTGTTCAAAATTTGGTGATGATTTGAAAGACCATATTGGTACTCACACCAATCACTCGCTAGTCAGGTCAGCAATATGGCAACCACAATAAAAAGTAATCCGTTTTCCCAGTGGATTGGCGGATCCTTATCCGCCGAGTCCAATCGGTTTCTCGAAAACAAGTTGTTTAAGTTCACTAATTCATATTTAGGGATGTCAATATTTCATGGGTTGTCTTGTGAATCACATGTATGGTTGATTTAAGTGGGCGAAACCTCAAGGTCGCCAGTGACGTTGGATTGGAAAAAACGTGTAATAATATATTGAGTCTTCATGTAAAGCGTGAACCTCTTACAGTGGACGAAGTTGGCAGTCTGTCGTAATAATAACTGTTGTATAAATGTAATGATTTACGGAACTTTCTTAAGCCCATAGTGCATTCATGGACACAAAATACGACGGAGTTACAGTCATGTACCTGGATCAATCGTTGTACGAACCGGTCAACTAGGCGGTAGACGAATCCTGTGCTTTCGAGCCCATGAATAGCTTTTCTGTATAATTACCGCTACACCCATTATAATCCGAAAACGTGTACCAAACACCACAAACGTATGACTGCAGATGACACTGACCACATGGCGCAAGTTGAGTGTTCTTGTTTTGTGCTTTGAATCACCGTGGGCGTATTAGGTTCCATGACACCTGATCAACTGATCATACCGGGACTATGTCAATCATAGCGGATAGCCGGACAAAACTAATTGACACACAGACTAACATGCCGCTGGGGGTCCACGACGTCTGTTCACGCAACCAACCTCTCGAAACGTTCTCGGAATATTGTACCAAATTATCTTGATCATCAACACTAGTGCCAAAGACAAATAAGATTGGAGGATCCTGCGCTCATTTCATTGATTCAACACGAGCCTACTGATGAAATTCCTACACCTCGTATTACACTGAATGTTATTCACAACCATTTTATTAATTGCTTTTCGGACCATTGTCAATGCCTCCTCGACTGGTGCCAACGTTGCAGCGGGACAGAAGTACCATTATATTGTGTTTCTTGTAGACTGAGCGGTATTCCCAGATATAATATAGAGTCCGCGCTGTTTACTGAGCGTGTACACGGTCTTTCTTAACTTCATGGAGCCACAAAGACATCAAATTTTGTTTGTAGTTTTACAAGGTTTTTGACAAGATCCCCTGAAGATGCCTTTCAACGCCGGAGCACTTCAGCGAGTTTATGTGGGTATGGTATGCAACACCAGGATGCCAATAAGATCAAGCACATCGAATAGCCAACTGACCGCCCACTTTGTTTCGCTGATCATAGTGGCGTTGTCAAGTACATACATGCTCGTTTGTGTCCTATAGTTTCGCACTGGCGGCTTATTTGTGAAACCCAAACCATACTAGAACTGGTGAGCGGTTGAACGGAATTTACCATGGGCCTTCCAAATCCCTATACTTTTACGATCAACGAACCAAGCTATCTTCAGTTTTGTTCACCTAAATTATTCCCACTTCTTATGTCCGTCCTTAAACTTAATGCAGGCATTTTATATCCACTGATTCGTCAGTCTGTGGTATCTGCTGCTGACCCGCTCCAGTGCCTAATGCCGGAGAAAAAAGACTCACAGGGAGGAACACAATAGCTATATTCCAACAAAGCGTGTGCGAGAGCATGAGTGCGTGCTAGTGCGAGAACAAAAGTTACAACAGACCCACGCTATTAAAAGGGGACTTTCTGACATTGATCCAGGCGTTATTGAACATCCACCAACATCGATCGTGCCTCTGTGGAAAAGCCTGAACGCTGATCACATTCGGTCGTTTTTCTGTGGCGCGCAAGAACACTCATCAGGTTTTGCTGAATTGATTAAATGATTGACTGGCCCGGATGCTTGCCGGCTTTCCTTTTGAGTTTTTGGTAGAGAAGTAGGTTCCGGGCATTCTGAAGTTGCTTCCAGGAATCTGATCTTCCTGATAAGCCAAGAATCGTAAACAAACGAATCCTCAACGAAACAGACTCAAATGGCACGTGCAAAATATCTTCCACACCGAAAAACTATACTCCCTCATTGCTTGCGTCGTAGTTGTTTGTATTCAAGCATGTGATTCATACGTCATCGTGGTCGTAGTGCTGAAGCTGTGGCAAAGAAACCCGCTCACGGATGCCCTGCATGACAATATTAGTGACGCATCCAAGTTTCAATACGGATTTTGAAGTATGGTTTCACAGGCCTTTTTGTCTGACGCGCATCATTGTGTAAATTTTAGGCAAAAAGTGGGTACCGGGAGCAGACAAAATGTCGTGGATTTCGTAAGCCTCTGTGGCTGTTCATTGGTTATAATTCAGTATAAATTTACGTGCGGAAGCAGCGTCACGCAAATTTCCATATCGTTGCAACGGTTTTGCATGACCTGGGGCTCTAGAGTCTCAAGCCCTGGTAACCATCTAAATAGTTGCCCTTCTACTCAAACCTGATCGTGGTTTAAATGTGGCCCGATGTATGCGTCTGACGTTTTAAAAGAATAAGGCATTGTAATCGTCCACGATTTTGACGTAGAAGGCCACAATGCTGTTGGAATAAGTTGCTGAATAAGTTTGAAACGGAGACTCCATCACACCGCAATTAAAGCCCGCTGCACTGAGGTACGTTAGCAGCAGCTTACTTTCTTTGATACATAGGTGTACACCTGAGTTCTTGTGTGGTATGGCGTTCATAAATAAACACAAGCCGTACAATATCTATTATTCCAGCGCCCGCAATTTTAATTGCAATCGACAGAGCAATGAATTTAATCACGTATGACATATTTACTGGTGTGGGTGGCGCGCAGACGCTTGCTATATTTCAAATTGGCAGCCGTGAGAGGAGCGCCCTGGCGCAAGCGCTAGTGCCCGAAACGCGAACTTTGTGGATTTGCTTCAGGCCGAATATAGACCAGTATCGGAGCAAGAAGCAGTTGGGACATTTTACGGATGAATCACGCATTGATCGTTGGAGCATTTCAAGCGGGTTGGAATATTCTATTCCCCTAAATCAGGAGTGTCAATGATTTATTGTGATAGATTTCGCCATGGCTGCTGCGAAAGTTTCAAACCCGTATACGGGCTAGTAGAAGGGAAACATCTGGCCCTAAGACACATTTCCTGAAAATGCTCGTTCGGATCACTTTCCACTGCTTGCGACCGGGGAAAATTGGTGACAAAATGACCCCACGCCTTGGTTCTTACGGATTAGGTTAAGGAAACCAATGAACTTGCCGTTAGCTTTCTTTGAACGCTTAAGATCAATCTTCACAAACCCTTGCTCATTTGAGCCTGTAAAAGCAAATACGAACCAATTTTCCGCCAAGTTCCAACTGCCCCTATGACGAGTTCTTTCTAACTCAATGATCCTTTCGTTCAAATTTAACCGACATGGTATTCCGCTGTAATTTCGGCTTATTTCTTCCATAGGTTTTATTTCGTATACGGTGTTCGTCCGGCCTTATATGCAATGGCACCATCACCTCGTTGAATTTATCCTTTACGTCTTACTCCCCCACCACGTTGACAACAGTTAGTCTCTTTAGTTTCAATGCAGACCATATTTTTTCACACAAAACTTGCCATTTGTCCCAACTCGAATCCTTCCATCTCCGTCTTCATTTTTGGTTTTTGTGGTTCTAGCCATTTACTCAATCACTCAAGGTCACTCATGGTCAGGAATGGGTTCAGCTTTAGTTCATTTGGGTTGGCTTTATTTTAGAACTAGTCACACGTCATGCATAGCGCCCCCTTTTTCGGTTCCCACAACCGCGGTGACATCTCTCGCAGTGAGCGTGCATTTTTCGTCGCATACTCCCTCCCTTTGTGTTGTCGCCTGCCGCGTTAAGTTTGTGATGATCCGATTATGCCTCAATTAGCATGCTCCACACGAGCTGGATAATAAACCAATCATTTCAATAATAACTGGTTTGTTTACCAGATTGTAAAAAATATCAACTGGGACATAATTATGTCACTACAACTCGAACATGTCGGGGAACAAAAAGACAAATGCAGTTTAACCAAGGAGGGACGTTTGTCGCGTGATAAGTTATTGTTATCTACGGAAGAGAAAAACTAAAATAAATTAACAAGTGTTATTTCAGTGAGTAAACCGTCTGCCTTGAGGTTGAACCAAAAACCGTCTCTGTTTAAGATTGATCTTAGTCAAAGCCACGAGAAATGTGATTTGAGATGGAGAAAATTTTACAACATATTGAAGTCCTGTACCAAAAAACAACTCGTCTTGCCGGTTGAAGATGCTCTTCCATCGAGTTTCCAGCTCAAGTCCATCTGCATCGAGCCTCCAGCAGGACCATCTCCATTTGTTTGGTTACAAAGTATTTTAGTTATTCATTCTTTGGTCAGTGCACCGCTCGGCGCATTTCATTGAAAGATCACATTTCAGGTCGCTCAGCTGAGTGAAGAACTTATACGTTTGGATTCACAAGCGCGCTCGTGTTTGTTCACCTGTATGTTGCAGGCCTCCATTACGGTGATTGCAAAAACGGGCTACCGACATCGGTAATATGTTCTTCCAAAAGTCCATGGCCACCGATTTGTAGCAGCGTAACGTCATAAAATACCTTGCGCTCACAAGAATGGTGTACGGGAGTAAATAAGATTACGGACGTTTTTCCAAAAAGCATACGAGTTTCTCATTAACACGTATTTCAGCGGATAACTTCCGTACTAATGCAAAATTAACGCTAAGAAAATGTGTAATGGCCACATGTCTCAGAGACAGGCCCCACATCTCGTTTTTCACAAGATACCAGTCGGTGCTGAAATGTCATATAATCTGAGGTTCAAGATTTAAATAGTTGGACTTATGTAACACAGTGGTTTGATGTTATCTGGTGCATCCGCCATCCTAAGCCAGGAATATTTGACTTCTTCAGCCCAGTTTAGCAAGAAAAACATATTTTAGTTGGAACACTTCTGAGTGCCTACGTCGAAAGCAAAGCAGCTCACTGCATACCAACTTTATAAATGATTTGCTGTTTAAAACGTGTAATCCCAATTAAACACACTATTCTTAAAGCCACAGATGGTTTCCACAACAGTAAGTTTGTCTTTTAATGTGACCGATCGCTTCGTTGTTTAGAGGACGATGATGGGCAGCACCACCGTTCCTGCTTTGCAACCTTAGTATATTGGCTTATTTGGAAGGTTTCCGGACGCTTTGATCAATGGCGATAAACACGGTGGAAATCAACTTCGAACATTTGTTTTCCAAACAAACACTCATCTTTGTCACAAGCTGAATACTCCGCTGGTGATGCGGCGTGAGCGCTGGTCGGCTTGCCAGACACGACTTCACAGAGGGCAAACGTGATGCGCTACCACGCATTTGAGTTTAACATCGGGAAGCAGCTCGCCATATCCAGAATACTTCCCAGACGTGCGCGTTACGTGCACTAGCAGACCGTCTTGATCCGATTAATTTGTGCCAAGACCTAAAGCCGGTGATCGATCCATTGTTCTTACCGCCCGTGTTGACCATACTAGAAACAACTCAACCAACGCCATTATCAAGGGTGCGGTATACCACTGAAGATTAAATCTTGCCGTGCACCCGCTAAGGCATGCCCTAATTGTTGAGGAAAACCTGATATCTATGCGAATTTCTTGACCTCAAGGGCGGTACGTTCGAAAACGGTTTCGTTTATTCCTCGTGCAAATTTTTGAAGGTAGTTTTTCGTTTTTCAATCTATTCGAAGAGTACACGCGAGTCATTGTTGAATTTTGTTACTCTAACAAAACCCTTGAGAGATAACCCTTGATATTTTGCGCACACTCCCTATTTTACATCTAGTCCGAAACATGATATCAATTTATACTGATTGCCCTCTGCAGCCATTGATATACCACAAAAGATGTGGGCGAAATGGCTTCCCATCGTACGTCAAACGCGGTATGCAATGCCACACCTGCAAGGCCAGGTGGCATGTCAAATGCGCAGGTTTTACAGGACAACCAGATAAGCCGACAAACTAACTCTCCTGACCCGTTTGTCTGCGCCAGCTGCCTCTAAATTAAGGGTGCAAAGCATAACGCAGCGAAGAGGAGAGCACCGCAAAACGGTGCCCGATCTCCAGTGCAGATTCAGAAAGACCACTATCAGTGTTCCGCTTTAATCGGAATGCAGAATGGTTATGCCGGAAGGGAAGGAAGCGAACGCTTGGATTTCTCGTCACTCGTTCTTCCCCATCTAACGTACAGAAGACCTTGGAGCGGGCTGGCAGCATTCAGAAGGCCAACCCAATGGTCGGACGTCTATCTGAGGATCGCCTTCCAGACGCGCGAAAGCTGGGTCACAACAGGTCAGGGGCGGATGTACGAAACAGGCTTCCGCTGCGTACAAACTCAGCGGACCCCAAACTCATGACCAAGCCGATTGTGGTCATATCACTTTGTGCTCTCGAAAGCAGGCCGAAGAAACCAGCTGCGTCTCCGGACAGCAGTATTTATTCAACCACCACACGCCTCTCACCCACCAAAAGCAGTGATGCCCTGGAGGAGGCAAACATCACATGCAAGCAGCGCCCAAACTACGTGGAGCTATCAACGCTCATCTCCGTAACAGCTGTAGCCATGCACTCCTCCTCCTCGCCACAGTTTCTGAACTGTACTGAGTCAGTTGTGAGGGTCAAGCAGCGAAGCCAATCTTTAGCTCCACTCCGTCAAAAGCGGCCTTTCTGCTTGTGGACACAACCGTAGCCCGGGACACAGACAACCTAAGCTATAAACATAACTACAGCGATCCGGAGAATAATGCGTACATCCAGTTGGCCACGCTGATCGCTGACGGATCGGGTGTCCACACAAACACGAAACAAGTGCGACTGCAGCCAAAAAAGCCATATAAAACTCGCCACATTAGAAAGCTGCTGGCTGGCTTCAAGGTGCAGTCCTACGCGGAAACGAGCCCCTTGGGAGCGCCGCCAAAATCATTATTTCTTGGTGCCACCACCCAGCGCTCAGGGCCTCACAAAGGCACATTTCCGGTCAAACCGCGCCAAAACGCCCAAGGATCCAGAAAGGCGAAAGCTTGCATCAAAATTTTGATCAACAGCAAATCTGCTCGCCAAAATGGGAGTGCTGAAAGAGCATTGTAAGATCCGGACGGTTAAGGATCTCACAGGACGATTGCGACTATTAGATTATACGCAGCTCTTGGCCAGTAGTCAATAGGAGCAGACAGACGTGGGGCAGCAGATGATATATTGAAGACTGACAGGAACTGGTTCTACAGAAAAACGGATTAGTAAGCATCATGAATTAAGAAAGCGTACAATCAACAATGACGCAATCTGCAGGAGCGGGAAGTAGTCACTGTCACAGCACGGATTTTTATAGGGGCAACAAGAAGTAAGTACCAAACGATGTACAAACATGCATATCGGGGCAGTCTGACAGTGTGAGTTGGCCGTAACGGCGGAGGAGTCAGTACGCTTGGGATGTGAGGGACTGTCATTCGGTCGGCGATGATGCAGCCGCTCGTGTCGCGTGACAGGTCAGATTGCGCGGTTTCGTCCGTTTAAAACAAAGCTCAGCAAGGGCTATATGCCAGGTGGGATATATAGGTAATACAAAATAAGCAGCCACGTTGTGCGTCCGGTTGGTGTAGTTGGTGACACGTTCGCCCGCTCACCGCAGACTCTGGGTTCGATAGCCGGTCGGTGAGCTCTTCGGTCAGAGTGGGCGCTCATGAATAGGTGCAATCCAGGCGAACTTGTAAGCAATGACGGACGGACAAATTAAATATTGACATCAGTTACTGAGGCATAAGCAGACCTTAAACCGGGACGAAACGGGGGGAAAGCGAGCGAAGAAACGAAACGGTGTCATAATAAACAGATGCGAGTCACGTTACTCATTAATAGTCAGAAAACAAGGAAATTTACCGCTGGTCACCGTTGATTCGCAGGCGGAATCAACAAGCCTTAAACAGCATCGGTCGAAATTTTCGCACACGGGGAAAAGACTTCGTCTCCCAAAGGCAAAAGGCCCAAGCTAACCGGGTTCCCACGGAACGAAAAATCGTCGCAACCGGAAAGCACCACGAAGTCAGGAAGCAGACCACACAACCCCAGAGGCCCCTTCGGAGACTTGGACTCAAACCCGGCGCACAACTATTAAGCCTGCTGACCACCCTGGTCACTCAACTCCCAGCTCATCCCCCTTGGAGGCAGCGGAGACGGTGTTGAAATGACCACGAAGTCAGCAGACCACACAACCCCAGAGGCCCCTTCGGAGACTTGGACTCAAACCCGGCGCACAACTATTAAGCCTGGTGACCACCCACCCCACTCAAGTCTCAGCTCCTCACCCTCGGAGGTAGCAGAGATAGTGTTGGAATGCTTGTCCACAAACTGCCTCAGCCTTTTACACAAACTCAGCTATGTTAAACAGTCGGTTTGTCTTGAACAACCTTCCATAATCGCACTCACAGAGACTTGGCTAACACCAGATGCCTCTGACGCGGGGACCTCGATGGACGGTTACTCTATTTTTCGAGCCGACTCAAAACGACGGCGGGCGCGCGGCGCTACCAA
>NW_008751833.1:532992-564812 GCF_000715545.1 Opisthorchis viverrini
TTGCGGACGACTTGAAATCCTGGAGTTCCAATGCCAGTGCCCTCCAATTGGATGTAGACGCTGTCAAGCAGTGGTTGTTGGAC
The DNA here is from genome assembly GCF_000715545.1 of Opisthorchis viverrini. Classification (NCBI taxonomy): domain Eukaryota; kingdom Metazoa; phylum Platyhelminthes; class Trematoda; order Opisthorchiida; family Opisthorchiidae; genus Opisthorchis; species Opisthorchis viverrini. The sequence goes on from NW_008751833.1 coordinate 533,076, forward strand.
TGGCACCTTCCTCAGAATGATGAAAAGTGCGTCCATGTGTCGTTTGGAGGAGACTCAGCGAATGCCTTTGTTATGCATGGTGAAAAAGGAACAGAAAACATCACGAGGATAGATGGCATAAGGCATTTGGGCATCTGGGTCTCTTCAAAATTATCCCTCTCACTGCTCCATGAGAAATCGCCTGAAAAGGCATTCGCCATTTTACGGATGATCCGACGTACCTTCTCCCGCGTTTCTCCCATTGACTTCCAAATACCCCATTTGGCCTACGTCAGCCCGCTCTTGGAATACGCCAACCCAGTTGTCTACTCAGGACGCACGAAAGACGTCACCTTCATTGAGCGTGTCCAGCGAGCTCCTACGAGAATAGTTGCTGGTCCCAAATCCGTGGAGCACGAAACGCGTCTGGCGACGCTTGATCTCTTTCCCCTGGAGTACCGTCGCCTCCGAGGGGACCTAATTCTTACTTATGCCCTGTTTGATAAAATCTTGGCAAACCGTTGACCCAGGAAACACACGGCGAGGACATAGTAGGAAAATTTTCAAGCTCAGGGCACGCACATTCATTAGACAAAACTTTTTTTCATTTCGGGTAGTAGCTGCGTGGAATGATCTTCTTCCGACGGTTGTACACGCTCCTTCTCGAACCCAATTTAAAGCACTATTAGACATTTATTTATGCGGATCCTCGCGCTGGCGAGCATACTGCCCCGCGCTGAGAACATAAAGAGCAGTGCTACACCCTTTTTTCACTTGTGCCTTTCAGGTGAACGACAGCCACTGACCGACACGAACAAAACCGACCCAGGAAACTTGGGCAAAAGCCTCGACCCTGTGTATCAATCCGTGAATTCGTGAACCACATCGTTGACCTTGACGCCGTCTTCGGCAGACTGCGGCATATTCAATCTGCCGAGCCTGGTGGTGACGCGTCAGTCTTATGTTCATAATGAGCGTCTTAAAAAAGGATAAACGCGATGAAGAAGACGGTGAGTTGTATCGTCGGCTTTAACAAGCCACTCGCGTGACATGACTAGCCCTGTAACTATTTTCTTGTAGGACACGGAGCCGTATATACAAACCCCGATAAAACCATGGTCCTTCAAGAGGTAATCCGATTAGTTTCTGACGTTCGCCTTCAGGCAAGGACTTTCAACGAGTCACCACTCAATCCGAGGAAATGTGTTCAAATTCTCACGAAAATTCTGGTCGTTATAGGGAAGGTAGATAATCTCCCAATTTTGACGACAATCAAGTTAGGGCGAAAAACTTGGAAAAACCGAGGCTACAGAGGCGTTTTTTGCCATGACAAAGCTCTTCCAGTCCAACGATGTAAGTTCGAAGTGTTCATTTATATTTTCCAGCAAAACCTACGACGCATGGTTTATCTTGTCATCAAAGAGCTATCTACGGTTGCGGATGACGTCATTATTGTCACAAGCAGGTAAGTTTTTTGGTGGATGGACTAACTTTGGCAGTCTTACTAAGGACATGACTGGGTCGGAGGCAGCTTTTAGAGGACCTGCGATTAGGGCCTTATGCACAATCACCGACGTAAGTGACATGTATATCTAACTCGGAACCTCAGGCGAGTATGGTCCAAAGCATCGAACGTTATTTGAAACAAGCTGTTGTTGATAAGTCTCCGGCCATCGCGTCAGCTGTGTTGACATCAGCAATTAAATTGATGCGTGTCTGCCCTGATATTATCCGGCGTTGGGTAAACGAGGTGCAGGAAGCTGCTAACAGCTCCAGGGTGATGGTCCAGTACCATGCCTTGGGATTACTGTATCTTATAAGGAAAACCGATCGATTAGCAGTAACGAAAATGATTCAAAAGTTTACGCGTTCTACTTTGAGGTCGCCTTACGCCTACTGTGTCATGGTAAGTGAATAAGTCCTTTTCAAATTACTCTTTACTTTCAGTTAAGGATTGTTTCAAAACAGTTGGACGAAGAAGGCATTGAGTAAGTGTATACTGTATCGAATGGATGGGTCCGATCGGTGATTGTTTTGAGACAGCCGGTGATTACATAGTACCTTCCAGAATTCGAGATTGTTCAGCGTCTAAGGCGGGAAACAACCGATCAGATGGTCCGTGGTCAACCCTAGGTTTCAGGTTGGACAACCTTGCAGTGTTTCACTCCTTCGAGTTGTGTGGGAACACTATACAGTCAGTTCGCTTCTTTGAGCTTGAAATTTGGACCAGTCGGTGATCGTGGGTACCTGATTCGACCGTTCCAAAAATAGCAGTATTCGTTTCATCCGAAGATTGGTTGCACGGAACAACTGAAATCATCGGGCATATCCGGCATTGGGTGCCTCTCCCACTGCCATAGTTTTTATTGTCCAACAGGCTTCAGGCTAGCGACTTAAAATAATGTCGACCGCTTCACATCGTGCTACGCTGGCCTCTGGATCTCCAGAGGTGGGTAACCGAAAGTGTGTGAAGAGCGCTGGAGCAGTTAGCTCAGCCATCTTGGCTTCTTGTTCCTGGTGCACAGCATACATCAATGTTAAGCGAGTCCACTGTAAGAGCAAGTGCAGTCTGTTATTATGCTGGCTTCAGAGCCCGAACTTTAAAAACAGCAGATAGATAGCGTCAAGGCTTGAATATTGATTCTGTGCTGTCTGAGGCTGTTGGTGCCGGCTGACGCGCGGTTGCCACGACCAAGACCGGTGCAGTGCGAATAAGGTCCTCAGTCCTAACGAGTAGGTCTACATTGACGGAGTCATCAATTTAGTGGGAGAGTAGTGAAAGAAAAAGTAGACGTCAGCTTTAGTTCTTTCTGCTTGCCCGTCCATTGTATGTACCAAGTGGGACGACCCGTGTGGCATGTTATTATTTTTGGCTGTGAATATCTTGGTTGTACGCGTGATGGAATAACGTCAGAGCACGCAAACATAGACAGAAGGACGGTCAGGGTCTTAAAACGAAACCTTTGCTCAAAAGCCAAACCGCAGGTCAACGTTGTTCGACGGAAAGTGCCAATGCATTGCACGTTTTTAAAAGAATGCGTTGCCACAAGTGTTTCAGTCCCTATTCTGGTGTTGCTCAGACCTATAGCCATCGTCAACCTAGTATGAGTTTCCGAGTACCGTGCGGACACCTCTGGTATAACTCATTGAGTCAAGGAGGCACGCAAACCGCCTCACTACCTTGAGGTTAAGTCTCCATGGTAGCGCTTCTCCTTTGTGTACACTCTTACTGTGTTGTGAAAGCATCGATGATCTAATGTTTGAAGACGCTTGAGGTCTTCATCTTGGACCAGCCGGGTTTCACAAGCATAAGGTAGAGCATCTGTTACAGTGCGTTTATACCCGGTTATACGATTTCGAGGAGGATCACTGTTGACGCTTCAAATGACGTTATTTTGCAAATGTTCCCTATACTTGGATAAGCTTACTTTGACGTCATCTATCTCGTGCATCTCATGTGACTGACCTGGTGTGTAAATGCGGTTAGTGGATTCCGGTTTCGAGGTCTTGCTTGTTGCAGGTGAGTTCCTACCTCGCGCTAAAAGGGAGGATAGAGCTGTGTACTGACTTTTGAGTTCCATTAAGCTCTATCGCCCGTCAAGCCAAGAGATCATTCCTATGCCTAATGAACTGAGGAGAACTGACAGGTTATGGTCCTCGTGTCCCTTAACTTCAGAAATGCGTTCGATTCATCTGGTCGTTTATTGTTTTGAACCATGTTTGCGCAACAGAAGTTTGTAAACATACTTCTGGGTGTGTAGGAGTGTATGAAAGAGCTGTCTGAAAGTTTCTCCACAAAGAGTAGTATTAGGAAGGTCGGCTTCCCGAAAGCAACCACTGAATGCCCGGAATCTACGGAGACTCTCAGCTCCGCTGGGTGTTGACCAGACAGACAACGCCCCCTCAATTTGCAGCGCATCACAGCTTTGCATCAAACCCAGACAGCGCGAGTCAGCGTTGATCAAGGTCAGACAACGCCTCCGCAATATGCAGCACGTCGCTGCCTCGTACCAAAGCCAGACCGCATGCGTCAGCATTGGACCGAGTTCAGACAGTGTCGCACTCGCACGTACTCACGCTCTCGCACCTACTTTTTTGGAATAATAGCTATTGTGTTCCCTTCCGTGAGCCTTTTTCTCTCCGACACTAGGCACTGGAGCGGGTCAGCAGCAGATACCTCAGATTGGCGAATCAGCAGATATAACAAGTAGTGTCCGGCAAAGATGGTCATTTCATTTTTATTCAACTTCGTCAGTCTTACGTCGACGCGAGCACTGGAGAGTCTTCAAAACGCTGGTGTTCGTCTCGTTGCTGGTGGCAACCTGGAAAATCTGGAGTCCGCAGGCGGCGTCATCCTGATGTTGGAAGCGAACAAAATGCACAGCCTCTTAATACCTCAGCACAGCCGAGTATGGGCGTCTTGGGAAGCGGGTAAACTTGTCCTTGAATCCCACGGAAATGCCCCCAAACGGCCCGCTACCATATAACATCTGCTGAGAAAGTCCTATTCCCCGCCTTCTCGTGATGGGAGTGTGTCCACCCATGTGAAAGTGCAGAAGATGTCCTCACGTGCTATAACGGTTCATCAGTAATCCGTCCCTTATTTCAGACCAACAACAACCAGTATGTGGAGGTATCTTCGAGGGTTGGGCAGACGAGATCAACCCTGGCCCAACCAAGACAATGGTCCTCCCCGACAGCCGTCCTCACACTGCTGCCTTGCAGTTCGCACTTGGTTGTGCAAAGGCTAGAGTTGCACCCTCGAACAGCTGTTGGGTGGCTCTGGGAACACAACCCGTAACAAACCTCCAAGAAACTTCATGACGCACCTTTCGTCAAGGGCTCTTATGCAATGGCGTACCAAGTTAGAGACGCATCTTCGGCTTTCCCGGTGGCTGGGGGTCACAGATCAGGCTGGGAAGCTCAATCTTGAAGGACTCATTTACTCCGGATTTTCGGTTTGGAGCCAAGGCAGCGTGATCTTCACGATTAGATAGTCAATATAACCTATTTATCCGAATCCGGATACCTGGGCACGGTTCTTGTAAATTCAAAGCTCCCTGAACAGACATTTCCTTCTGGCTCACTCAGTTGCCCCCAAGACTGTGCTGGTCAATATGATTTGACATTTGAACTGATCAACTCGAGGGTTGCACGATAGTCATTCTCCGGTGTTTACCATACGTGCGACCGGTCATCTCATTATTGGCAGCATGACATCAGTGTTCAACAATTATGCTTCGCTGCCGTATAACCGTGATAGTGTCATGATTCTACGTGGGCTGGGATACTGTCAGGGCGCCCACACATAGACAGGAGGACGGTTCAGTAGTGATGTTGCACAGTCAACTGTTCACTGCAGAAAGACGCTTATTTGACCAACAACAGACTTGGAATTCAGTGCTGTGTATTTGATGTCCAACGAAGTCGTAATTGGTCACTTGCTTACTGCTCTAAAGCGAGAATGGTGATTCCACCAGGTCGACAGCAGGATGTGACCAGCGAATTCCTGAACCACAGTTTCAAAACTGAATGATCACGGATGGCAACATCAGTTGACACGTGCTCCACCACGTACAACGACAAACTCAAAGCTGCCTGTGTCACGGGTCACTTTTACTTTTCAAGGATAAACGGCAAACCGAGTTGAAACTCGCCCCATGCTGTTTCTTATTCACCACAAGATTAGCACCTTCACCAGGCACATACTACCTTTTTACCGCTACCTCGGTATGGACTTGCTTCCCGTGACCCCGAACATCATGTACTCGGGCATGCATCTTAGTCCTCAACCTTGTAGGCTACAAAAGTTATCTGGACTTTCTTGTCGCATTCACTTGGAAAACTTTTGCTGTATTTTGTTTCACGTCCAGAATACACCGAACACCTTAGGTCTTACTATTTCCGATTGTTTTTATGCGACAGAAATAATGCGGGGTTGTTCGAATTCCTCGAATCATCGCTTCGCCATAAGTCCGAGATGGTGATTTATGAGGCCGCTCGTGCGATTATTAACCTTCGCGGCGCAACAGCACGAGAATTGGCACCAGCTGTGAGCGTGCTACAACTTCTTTGCTCTTCACCCAAACCAGCTCTTCGCTACGCTGCTGTCCGCACGCTAAATACGGTTGCTACAAATCATCCGTCTGCTGTGACCGCTTGTAACCTGGATTTGGAACAGCTGATTGGCGATTCAAATCGAAGTATAGCTACTCTAGCAATTACAACTCTTCTAAAGGTCAGTGCTCTTTATTTGATTCTTGTTGTTTTCCAACCCCCTACATCTGTATTCAGTTTAGTAGTAGTGTAGTTAATCTAAAGTAACACCGTGGTGGAAACATTGATATGCATCTGAACTTGATGCGTTGTATCTTTGTGAAATTATACCTCGGCGCATGAGAAGACTTGACAAACAATTCGAGATGTTTCTCAGGACGACTACATCCAGCAGATAGTTTGAATACCTATAATACTTGGGAAGCTGCATCCTGCAAACGTAATTTGAATCCGTGCCAAGGTTCTCATCCGAATAGCTGCCGGGAATAGTTGAGCAACGGATTAATCACTTGAAGGTCCGTTTGTGCCCACACCAAGCGGTTGGCACCGGCCCCACTAAGTACAGTCGCGGCGTAAACCGTACACAAGTCGGTTTACATACATACTCAGTAGAAATAGGTCATCAGAGCAAGTTCTCAGAAGTGCTAAAGGTGAAAAACTGGGAGCCAGTACCTATGTAACTGCAAAACCTGGTCGCACTAAATCGTTGGTTCGAGTGCCACCAATCTGTACGAATTGGAAGAATAGGGGAAATGGATGGTGAGTGGATAGAATAACCGTGAAAGTACAGCTTCATCTCAGCAACTATTAGTAGCCCAAGTTAATGTCAAGTTTCGAGAAGTCAGGAATGACATGGTGGGCTTAGGAGCGGTTTACTATAAGAAACTCTGAGCAAAGTGGGTTACAAACGGTTCGTTTCTTCCAAAAATACGGAATTCGGGAGCAGTGCATATCGGATATTATAAAACAGACTATTACACTGGTCACCAAGTGTAGGCAACTTTAGTCCACGATATTCGCGGAGACCGCTTATTTTCAGTAGGTTACCGCAAGGAAGTAATTCGGCCCTAGGAACTACTGATTATTATAGCGGTTTTATGGTTATGGAATGTTTACATATTCGACTGTCTGAGGTCGCCTCAACTGGACTACATCTTCTATGTGGCAATCTCCCAGCTGAAATTTAACATACCACTTTTAACAGCTGAGCATCCCGGGTGCTTGTCACTCAATGCTTACACTGTATACTCATGGATTCCCTTTACAGGGCTACTTTAGAGTTAGGAATTCGACTTCTTGGAAAAATTCCACACATTCGATATGACTAACATTGCAATCGGAAAAGAAGTAAAAAAAAACGAAATACACTCATCTGCACACCAGTTTGGTTCCCACAGGAGACTCAGCTGAATGTCACAAGTGATAGACTTAGTTGAGTCTCGTGAAAGCCAGTTTGGTGTGCAAATGAGTGTATTTCGCGAATTCCACACAGTTTGGGTAACTAACGGATAGTCGGGGACTGCGCCCCAAGGAGGGCAAAGCCGATTGTGAGCTGTCGAATAGTTGTTAGCAACCTTGTGAGTAATATCCTTCAAGCAGTAAAGCAGTTCGATGATTAATTGCCAAATACTTTTCAGACTTCAGTAAATAGATCATTCCGAGAACAGATGAGGGTGTAAAACTGACACGTCGAAATGTCACCAGGAGAAAATGAAAAAAAAACACTGATAATCAGGGCGGGGAATTTTATCAATGATACGGTTGCGAATGTGAGGAGAGGGAATTACGAATTGGGATAAATAGGTGGTACAAGTCGAATCCGCTTAGCTACCTGCCTGATCACTGGCGGAAAATGGGAACCGTCAAATCGTCAGGGTCGTGCGGAGTGTATATTTGTGGTTATCGTTTCCTCTCATGGTAGTTTGTTAAAAATGATGGTTGAGCCGCTTGCAGAGAACAGAATGCACTATCGCTCATCTGTCGTCTTGACTCCTTTATGTAGTATGACACTGGATGGTTCACTTGAGAGTTCAACCATTCATCTATTCATTCCCTCTTTACTCTGACATGCTATCTCCCATTGCACAATAATGACTGTCTACTCGATCCAAGTGCGCCATTCGTCAACTCTTTTTGTTGAACTGAGGAGTAATTCACTTAGGAGGGCAAATTTTTTCACACCATGTTGATTTGCTAGTAGTGCGGTGTAGCAATATCATCCATACATAATGTGGAAATTATTCAGCTAAACCTGATACGCTATGCATTATTTGGCAGACCGGGAATGAGAATAACGTCGAGCGGTTGTTGAAACATGTGTGCCCTTTCATGTCGGAAATAACTGATGAATTCAAGATTGTTGTTTTGGAGTCTATCCGGGCACTGGCCGCCAAATATCCGAAAAAGTTCAGTGTACTACTCAATTTCTTGTCTGGTCTTCTCCGGGATTCCGCCGGATATGTTTTCAAAAAGGCTGTGGTTTCCGTCATTGAGTCTATCATCAAAGACATCCCGGAGGCTAAGAATCTCGGTGAGTTTCACAGTTTGTACACGGCTAACAAAATTTAACCGTCAAAACGAGTGGGTGACCGCAAACGGGGCAGCCACATTGTGTTCTCTCATTATGTAGTGTATTCAAAATCAACGACTAACTTTTCGTTACGTTTAGAAAACTCAGCCGGTGTGTTAATCCAGTCGATGGAAATCACGACATCCTGAGCTCGCCCATTGATAATGTTTTCCCCACTGTCCTTGCTTCCCTTCGTTGCTTGATATGGTCCTACTGCCGCTAACGGCATGTAGAATGTCTGGTTCGTTCACTTTTATGGGCGTGAATAGCCCTTGGAATTCCCAAAGTTGCGAAATTCAGAGTCAAAGTTTTCGGGTCTATAGCCGCACCTAGATTAATTGTCCTGAGCTATCTGAACGGTGGTGGTTTCATGGCTAATAGTGATGATCTCTAAGGTTCTTGTCGGCTGATCCTTTCAGCTAATCTCATCTTCGAGTGGCTGGGTTGTCCTTGATTTCAATTTTATCGATTTGCCCTGTTCCTTGTTCCCCACCGATTTGCGAGTTATTCTGCACATTTCTATGAGACATCCACTTGATCAAGCTTAAATCCGCAGACGCGACGCTGATTTGTCTTATACTTCTTTGCCCTTCACCCTCAGGTTTGTTGCAGCTCTGCGAGTTTATCGAGGACTGTGAACACGTGAAGCTAACTCAGCGCATCCTTCACCTTCTTGGACGTGAGGGTCCTTTTCTGAAACGACCACGCCAGTTTATTCGTTTCATATATAACAGGGTCATCCTGGAATCGGCCCCAGTCAAGTGCACTGCTACTACTGCGCTAGCTCGCTTCGGAGCGCAAAACGCTGAATTATTGCCAAGCATACTAGTGTTACTTCAGCGGTAAGTTCACAGCCTCCTCACGTACAACTATCATGCTGCCCTATGTATGCAAAGTTTTGCCACCGATTCTTCCAGCCCTCGTTATATATGGTAGAAGTACCAGTCTGGGTACCTAAGCACTTGTTCAGCGTCACTGATTCCTGCCTATGTGTTGCATCCATGGCGCAATGATAACATTTGTAATAACTGAGGACGTAATCTTCAGTCAGGTTTGACTCCTACTCACCTATGGGTATCGTAGAAATCGGCTGGAGCGGATATGTGCGATCTGGTGGCCGGAAATTTTGTGGTTTGACTCCACCTCGGTTCTTTGTTGACATCGCGTAAGCTTGAGTAGCCTCACAGTACTTGCTTCCTCTCGTACCGAAGAAATTAAACGGTTTGATCCGGTTGATTTTTTTCGTAAATACTTGCGGCCCGCTCTACTCTGCGGATTTAGGGGAGCAACTTTGATAGGTAAGCTTGCACTCGAGCTAATGCCGACACATTATTTAAAGCCTTTGAGGTAATTTCTTTTTTAATTGGATAGTAGGTTTCTTTTTCATTACCGTGCTCGGATGATTTGACCTTTTCTAGGATCATGCTCGATGAAGATGATGAAGTTCGCGATAGGGCGGCCTTCTACTATCATCTATTGTCGTCAAAGGACCCAAGCTTGAAATCTGCTTATTTGTTGGCGGATGAAATGCACCTCAGCCCCTCCGGCCTCGAGCGCGCTCTGCTGGATTATACGCACGATTCGCACGCTGCAGCAAATGGACCATTCTCTCTTGCAACTGTACCAATAGCTTCTCCTGTCCAGCCGTCTACCGTACCTCTGGCTGATGGCACTCGACCAGAAAGAACGCACGGAAAAGGTTAGCTCCGTAAAATGTACGCTCAATTTTAGCTGGTAATGCAGTTCATCGCTAGACGCCCGGAGATTTCTGTTTTCAACGCCCAGTTATTCTGTTTTTATCTTAGTAACTAAGCGAATTCCGCGTTTTCCATCCACTATTTTTGTCAAAAAGTGGTGGATTCGTCTTATGAGAGTACCTAGCTTCCAGCTTATTTGATCGGTATGCACCCGTTTTTGACCAGAAGCATAGGTTGTACACCCTCATTTGCATCCGTCTAGCCTCACACCATTAGGATTGTGGTAAATTGCCATAGTACTCGCTATTCATTGCGACCTCGAGAGAACGGAAAAGTTCCGTGGCATTTTGGAGGGACAGACAACTTGTCTCACGTTGAAGGACTTAGCCGTAGGTCTTACTAAGGAGCGAATCAATGTGCTGGTTAGTCTGAAGGAAAACTGCATTTCGAAGCACAAAAGATAACTATGATCAAGACCCCCTAGAGAAAGGCCGTTCTTTTTTATTTTGCTTTAGTGCCTGATGTTTCCTTACGTCTGAAGCCAAGCTACCCGCTTTACGAATTCAAAACAGATAGAATAAAAACAGATATACTGGATGCTTTAAGGACAGATAAGGGATCTACCATTGACTGGCATTTGTGGTGTGTTCGGTCGATTGTTGTTTTTAACGTGAAGCTACCTATAGGCTTGCTAATCGGCCTTCCTCACGTAAGTATGAGATTTTGAAAAATGTCAGTGACGTGCCACATATCAGCGATTTGTCCTATGTACTTTGAAGTTTGGTTCCCACCGCATCATTCCACCATGATCATCATCGTCGTGGTTAACAATCACATTGTGGAAACACCACGGTTCACTACCATACAATTTGTACAAAAAAGTCCAATGTGCAACGAATACAAAAAAACGGGTGAGAAAAGGCCAGTGTTAGCATGCCATGAGCGTACGTGCCTACACTGCTGCGAACCAGTCAGAATCTGGTTAAAAGACGCCAACATGAATACCGTCATTTTTGGTCGAGGCTTCATTAGCCATGCACGCCATCCTAGATGTCGTGTCGACTTTTCGGGACTTCTTTCGTCTCCTTCGGCCAGGTTATGCACTTTCCGCCCTTCACCAACATGAAGGAGAACCCTTGCTAGCTGACAACTCAGCATGTGTCATATAACCGCAGTTTGTGGAGGTGGCTGCAGTCATGAAGTGAACTATTTGCCACGTCGCCGGACACCTGTTAGTCACATTTCGAATTCGTCGGCGTCAGCGACGGTTCTGAGACATCGTTGACTGAAGAAGTGAAAGAATCTCCTATGACAGATGTAATGTTCCATAACCGTGTAATACACGTTAGCAATTCGATGCACAATCACAGGTAATTGACCAACGTGGTTCGTGGATGGATCCTGTCCGTCACAACACAGCTGGTACAGCTTTCCAGGTAAGTAGAGCGTTCTACAGCCTGTGATACCACTTCTCGAATGGTATGTTCAATGAATGTACGTCATGGAACACAAGAGAATGGGATAACCATGGTCAACTTTTGAAGGTATACTTGTGCTTCCTCCTCAGCGACAAGAACAATGTCACCGCAAACACCGGTAGCTATATGAAAATCAGGGTTTCGCAGAAGGCTTTGAAGAGCTGCTGATGCACTTACGCGCCCATACGTACAGGGTAGAAGGAAAACAAGAACTTCTGGATCGTACCCCGCCACACCGTAAGCACAGATTCACTCTTGGTGATCCTTGACTTCAATGGTACATTCGATTCTGTCGATCGGTCAGCAGTGTTGATAATACTTGCTCAACAGGCTGTCCCGAGAGTTTGTAAACACAGCCCGGTCCCTATACTCTCATCCTTCCGGGCTTGCGTGTGTAGTGAGCTCTCCAAAAGCTTTCTTACAGGTGTCGGACATGTCCACTCTCCATTCTTGTTCAACTTCACCATGGGTGAAATGATGAGGCAAGAATACCTTAAAAACCCCGGTGTTCAAATCTTTGCTGGTGAAAAGTTTGTCGGTCTCGAGTACGCAGACGGCACCGTCCTCATCTTTCAAGACTAAGGATATGCACCTTCTCTGTTGAATAAACTGACCACCACCATACCACCTTTCGGCATGCGCCCATCACCTCTAAAATGCAGTCACGTTTCGGAACACGTAGTCTATGAACATGCCCCGTGAAATTCAAAAAGAAGCGCTGAGGTTGTGGAGTTTTACATAATTCGGTAGTTGTAGCCATGACGGAAATGCGTTTGATGAAGTCAGTGCAAGAATCCAAAAAGCCTGAAACACGTTTACTAATCTGCGTCGCCTGTGGCGTCGAAAAGGCATACCACTGGGTCTCAAGGGCCGCTTGTACCAGGCCACAGTGAGGGCTGTATTGTTGTATAGTTGCCAGGCAGTTTCTGCAGACAGATAATGTGAGACTTTATCAGGTTTTGTACCACTGACGCCTAATGAGTTTTGCTGGTGTCGGATGGCGTCAACGAATTCGTAACGGGTTAAATAAAACGAGGCTATTTGGTTATACAGCAGGCACCTCAACTGAGGAAAACAGGAGCACCATCAAAAGCGGTGAGTCAGTCATGTGCTGCGCATGTCGAAACGTCGTCTACCGGGACGAGTTTGTCCTTTATCCCTAAGGTCGACAACGTATGGCTTGGCGTAAGGGTGTGAAGAAGATTACGAGTTACGGTGTTGTTGGTGCAGTATGCCTTCCAGAATGAAGTTCCCTGTTGCGCTTGGCTGAAGACTTTGCAATAAATGGTGGCTGATCGGTGTCAGCGGCATTCGTATTGTCACGTTCTCTTCAGATTGACGGTTGGAGATAGTCATATCAAAATGCTATTGACACGCCAACGCCAGGTCCCCACAACTATCTCTTCTTTTCACTCTTAGTTTCTAACTGGATGAGCTTTGTGGTTAGGCATCAGTGAAGCTTATGCTGTCTTTAGTGGTGATGATCGTCCAGGTGTTTTACGTGTTCCTAGCTCAAGTGTTAATTGTTACATTCAGATAAGATTTGCTCTCTGGCCGTGTGATCCACACGTACGGAGCAAGCAAACAGAACAGAATCACACAACCTCACATGCATATCAGACGGAGTAATCATAGGCGTGCGTTCAGTCCGTCGACGATTTATCACATTCGTATGCTTGGTGGGCTCATTCACAGAAAGGTGTTAGAAGTGAATGAGCAATACATTACATCCCCAGATTGGGTTAGCCACCACATCTTCAGTGTTGGCCGCGGGCTAACGAAGATCCCTTGAAAACTGCGGGATGAGTGCATCTTGTAAGTCATCCCGCATCATAGAATCATCCCAGAATACCTTGAGTCGGCACATTAATGGGTTGAAAAAAACACCTGAAACTGATAACAAAACGATTGTGTTTTCGAATTTCCTTCGATCACTTCACATACATTCGAGGATTACTTCAAGAACATTGGTACTCCAAACAGGTGCAACCCGTGAAACCTAGCCAAAATGTTTCCTTCTTGACAGTGATTCGACCAGATTACCAGTTTTGTATGACTACCACGATAACTCAACTCGCACTTTGATTAACGGAAAGTCGGTGTATGCTTTATGTTGTTCCCTATTTGGGTGGACTTAGTTGGAGTGCACCCAACGTTGGTCGCTGATGTAGGATGCTATTGAGGACCTAAATGCCCAATTTCCTCACTAGATGTCAGCAGTTGAGTCTGTTACTGTACGGCTGAGTCGGTGATCTTAGTATATTTGACATTACTCGTCGACCACTGGTCATCTGCCCTCAACCTGTCTGATTGGTCGCTTTCAGATCAATTATCCTCATAGCCTGTAGTTGAACGTAACCAAACAACAGTGTGACTAGCTTTCACACTGTAATCAGATATATTTATGGGGTGCCCAATCGGGGTCCCAAAAGAAACAAAACTAGCCTGAACTGCCGATATTTGATAGTTTTCCATGCTCGAATTATAGGAATAATCAGTTTCTACTTATCTCTCTCCATCAATGCTGTTCTTTGTGAACCTCGGTGCTACCTGAAAAAAGCGCATTTCACTACATTTTGACATTCCTCACCATTCCACTGCCTCTGTGAAACTTCTGAGACCTGTTTATTTTGTAGCTCTCAAAGGGACTGGGGATTACAGCGTTGGTGATACAAGGGCAACGGCTAGCAGCACCGCACGCCTACCAGAAATCTATGCTGAGCAGCTGGCAGCAGTCCCTCAACTGGCTGGTCTGGGTCCGATATTCAAGTCGTCCAAGCCTGTCGAACTGAGTGAAGAAGATACAGAATACGCGGTTCGGTGTGTAAAACATATCTTTGCAAAACATCTCGTGCTTCAGGTAAGTATTAAATTGATACCTAAGTTGTGTCTTCTCTGTGGACGGCTGCTTTACAGCTGAGTGGACTGCTAGCAAATCGCGCGTTTGATAATCTCGTGTGTAGCCTCGGAGACAGAGCATATACCGTTCGTTAGAAAAGTGCTGATAAGCCATGGACCGCAGTAGCCGCATATTGGTAGGACGAGTAACTGCGCGTGCATGTGAGCCATCGTCTGACTGTGCACTTTGCAGGACTCCTTCACGGAAGCCACGCGTCATTTGATGCGACGTGAATTTCAAATCGTGGTGCGTAGTGCATGTGAATGCAGGTTTTTAAACTATTTTAACCCATCGCATATTTCACTCCTGGTTACCTTTCACTTCCTGGTCTCTATTGGGAGGAGGCCACGTCTTCTTACACCGAGCAGGACTCCTGGACTGCACAGTGAGTGTGCAAAGGCCCCCATTACACTGTACGGATCTATGTTCTCTAACAGGAATTATCATAGGACAACCACCGAATTTTTTGTTCTTTTTTGCTTTTCGTCAAGATAGCCATCAATATCCGGATAACGCAACGAACAGCGCTCTTCTGCAACATTACAGGTCAATATGGAGTGGATCATCTCATCCATACTTTCTATTATTTCGTATTCCATATGGTCGCCTATATGTGGTGACAAACTATTTTATTCAGGTGTTTGCCACCGTATCAGTTTGAGCTAACTGCTATCTGTTTATCATGACTTTGACCCTTTTTCAGTACGAGTGTACCAACACCATGCAAGATCAACTGTTGGAAGACGTCAGGGTCGAGGTAGAGCCCGAGGACAGTGGTTTCATTGTGCTCAGAACGGTTCCTTGCCCCACGCTAAGTTTCAACATTCCTGGCAATACGTATGTCCTGGTGCAACTGCCCGACAGCCCAGAGGTCCATTCGACCACTTTCACAAACACTATGAAGTTCACAGTGAGGGATCCTGACACCGATGGGGGAGAGGTTGGATTACCAGATGAGTACCAGGTAAGCCCTGTCGCTCATTATGCACTCTTTGGAGCGTATTACTGGTTTCTTTTGTACAATTTGCACACCTTTCTTTGCATTTTAGCTTGAAGACCTCAGCATCGAGATATCCGATCACATTCAAAAGGTACTGAAGGGTAACTTTTCCTTGGTATGGCAAGAACTGAAACCGGAATCGGAGGTAGAGGAGACATACATGCTCGCCAGACACAAAACAATAAAAGGTATTTTGATGCCTCTATGCGTAAACCACGTCACCAATACTGTTAATTGATTTATAAACTTTTTATTTTGAACGTTGCGTAAGTGGCATGTACACGACTTGCCATGATATGGATTGTCATGTAGGACTATCGGTTATATACTTAAAAGCAATACACCTGGCCGACCGGCAGTCACGCGATTTGTTCGATATCTTCCCAAGTCACAAAGTACCTACACCTCCTAACATATCGATGCTTAGGCGCTATACTCCATATTTGTGAGTGATTCTCGGCTCACGGTCGCTGGGTTCAGCGACACGGGCGTGGCCTTCAGACCTCTGCAGAAAGTGCTTCGGGTTCTGAGTCATCCTGGTTGTTGCTTTAGGCTTTGTTTTAATTTTGCTTGTTCTGCTGTCTTATTTAGATGGCCCGTCCAGCTATGGTGCCCTGCCCTATATCCTTCATTCTCGTGCGACCGATTTATGTTATATTTCCTTACGTCTACCAACGAAATAACCCGAGACTATTGCATCACTGCTTGACTCATTAACGGCAAAAGGGAATTACATTACCAAAGCTAAATGCTGACCCCATCCATTGCACGGTTTGCCAGCCTTCGCTATCCAGGATTTTATAGTTTCTCTGGCGACTTTTCAGTATATTCTCGGACAACACGCGACTCCAGTGACGTTCGGATGAACTATATCGATGTAGAATAATGATTTCCTCTCTCCGTCTCTCTGTTTCTCCGCTTCACTCATTTCAGACGCAATGCTCCAGGTGATTGATCATCTCGGACTGCAGCCTTGTGACCGCACCGATCAAATGACGCAGGAGCAAAAGTCCTCTCACCAATTGTTGCTCTCGGGTGTTTTCCGCGGTGGAATCGAAGTGCTCGCAATATGTAAATTTGCCCGTGTAGTTCCTGATGCAGGCACACATCCCATCAGTGGACAGGGTATCAGCCTGTTGATTACTGTTCGATCGTCCAATCAGGAGATCAGCCAGGTGATTGCAGACTGCATTGGATAGATCGGAGACTTCAAGCTTTTCCTGGTTTCTCACCACTCCCCTACAGGCACAGCATGCCGATGGTTCTCTTGGTTTTTTTCTTTCAATTGTGATACAGTCTCGCAGACAAAGACATTTTTCAGCTTCATCTTATGCTTTTCGTCCAACTAACTGTTCCGCTGTAGTCTGGAAAAAACATTGTGTGAGGCGAAGCAGTGTATTTTCGGATAAACTAACAGGTTTCTGGTTATTTCCGGGTAGAGGTCTGCTTATACTGACCTTGTTTGATCGTGTGAATAGACATCGCCAAGGCTATTGGATTGACACCTGACTCTATCAGTTTGGTACACATCAACAGTTCTTCATTATCCAAACCTACAAAGAAACACAAGTATGTGATGGTTTCCAACATTTAAACCAATCTTGAAAGCGCGTCTCGCACAAGCGTTGGAAACAAATTATGTTACGGGCTTGCATACGAGTACTGCCTGTCGACATTGATACTGAGCAGACGACATTGCCAAAAAACGGCTATTGTTTATAGTGAAACCATCCACTCTGACTCATTCACTGATTCTATATGAAAACTCCAACTGACCTGTCTCCAGGAGGTTAGATATTTCCACAACTGTGTCGAAGGCAGTGGCTTCTGCCTTATCAGTTCCATTCTCAACGCCACCAGATGGAGCTCCCTTAGTAGGGCCACCGCCAAGGGCCATTGTAACAAAGAAACTGCACTAATGAAAGTTATACTGACCGTCCTGAAACAAAAGAAAGACAGGAATTACGGTAGTGTCAGACAAGGGGTTCCCTAAATCTTAAAAAACAAGTTAGCAAGCAGGATCGCTCAGATACTCTTCAATCCTACCCTACAATCCAATTAATTGCATTGTCGGCATAAGGTGCCAAAGTGTAATCCCTTGCGAGGGTCAATAAATGCAATCGAGGTGATTCCGTATATAAGCACCACTAATGATCTTCCTCAGATATCCTCCCCACTACCGGGCCATTTGAACAATAATACACTGTAAATCGGAGGAGCTTTTTTGAGTGGTGACGTTGCTGGACCCTTATAACTAGCAGTGGTGAGTGAGTAGTCTCAAAGCGTAGTCGTAACAAGAGTACCGAGAGTTTTCTCAGGATAGGCCGTGAAGCCCTCGAGTTCGGTGTTGTTGTTGCTGATAGAGACCTTCGGTAGCCTCAAACAGTTTGCAGCGTCATCTTCACAGTTTAGGTGATGGTAAATGCCGAACACGGACGCCTAGCAATAGACAGCCTCGGCTGTACGAACGGGTTTAAACCGACGTTGGAGTCACTCACTGACAGTTTATAGAGGAAATACAACAGTGCTCCAGGAGTTGCTCTCACCGGTACCATTGGGTTCGAAATGGCACACCCTAAATCCCACAAAGGTCAGGATGCAGAATCGATCTGGAACATAATCAGCCGCGGTATCCAATTTTCCTCCGACTTTTCCGTGTACAAGAACCTGAAGTACTAAACTGACCTCACCAGAGAGGTTGCTGTCCCGAAGAGGATGTACCAGCATTCTCCATCATCCACGATTAGGTAGATCAATGCGTACGTGCAAACCAGGTAAATTACCCACGAGAAGTCGAGCCTAGCCTGGGGAACGCAGCTAAGTTCGTTTCATCTAGTGGAGGATTTTCCGGTTGTGCAGTTCAGTGTTCACAGTTTTAGCTTGTGTACAGTACCGTCAACCATCACTTTGCATACACCACATGGAAAACAAACAGGATTCTTGAAAAACATCAAAATATGCTTATACACATTGTTTCACATTAATATTCCCAAAAGTACCCACCCGGGACTGCATATTCCCCCCGAAGAGCGAAACGCAGTGTGCGACCACTCCGAAGACAGGGCACACTTCTAGGATCCTTTAGTGCTGCTGGTATCCAGAAAAAGCATAAGTACATACCGCCTCCTCTCACACATACTTTTTCTCACCCTCCGGGAGGATACTTAACTGGATATCAGTTGATATTCGCCTCTGTGCGGTTCAACTTCTGTGAAATGGTTTCACATGCAGGAAATTGATCGATGTCTGCCGTGTCTGCTTACGCCTTAACCGACTATGGCTCTGACACCATCGAAGACAAGTTTTATGACGTCCTTGGTGCATTGTTGCGGCGAGCTAAAAGCTCAGATATAGCTGTGGTTGCCGAAGATCTGAATGCAAAAGTGGGCATGGGTAGGCTTAGCTGCTTTGAGACTCAATTAGGTAGCCGACACGGATTGGATTCGGTACGTACGGACAATGACGAACGATTTCTTCAGCTTTGTGCTGACCGCAGGCTGTTTTTTTAAGTAGCCGAATTCGTCTGACTACATGGTGTCTTCCAACGGCGTGCCCAAATTGGACACACAGCCATCAGCTACCGAGGGTGCGGATCAGTGACTGACCTCCACTTTCTTTGAAACACATTTGTGGATTTCGACCACGCGGTCGTCCGGAGTCGCTTCTCCCTGTTTTCCAGTGCCGCGTATGGTGCGGACAAATCGCTGAGACTGACAGATTCGGATGTTGGACGAACTTACCAGAATCGTCTTCTGAAGTCTTCCAACTGCTCCATCAGATGTGAATTCATATTGGGACGAGACCGCCATCTCTTCCCATAATTTTAGTATTCCTAGATTTTTACGGCGCATTCGACTCTGTTGACTGGTCTGTTCTCCTGTACAAGCTTGCCCGTCAAATACCCCGGAAGTTTATGAACATAGTATGTTCTTTGTATTCTCAGACTTCCGGACGTGTGAGTATACGGAAAGCCCTCCAAGAAGTTCCGTACAGAAAGTGTACTCCAAGAATATCCACTCTTCATTTCTCTTTAGTTTCGTTATCGACGAGATAACGAGACAAACGCTAGAAGCTCTTCAAAACTCTGGTGTTCACGTAACTGTTGACGAAAACCTTGTTGATCTGGAAAATGCAGACGATATTGTTCTCGTCTTCGAAAGGAAGAAGAGGCACAAGTATTTTTGGATGAACTAAACAGGCACATGCGCTCCGAACCCGTGATGTGTAAAGTCAGCTCCTTTGGCACGTAAGTGCTGAATAAACCACTTACCATCCAAGGAGAGGCACTCGAAGTTATGGAGCGTTCTACCTTTCTTGGAAATTGTATCAGCTCCAATTGTATGGTAACAGATGAGATCAGGTCCGATCGTGTTTGCTAATTGGAGACACCTAATACGGCAAATCGGTGTATCCCTGAATCTCAAGCAACGTGTGTATCAGACTACAGTACAAGTTTTTTGTTGTTGTGTGGCTGTGAGACTTGGCCTATTTGAGCAGCGGAAATAGGACGCTTTCAAGTCTTCGACAATCGTTGTCTCAGAACCATAGCTTTTGTGGGTTGGTGTCAGCGAATCCATAACAAGGCACTTAAGAAGCTAGTTTTCAGTTATGCAAAGGGGACTTCCATTTAGGAACGTCCATTATCAGAAGCAGCGCACGCGAAACCATCTTTTGCTGAAGGGTACTGCTTGACCTGCCCAATTCAGAGTGGCTGAAGCAGAGGAATGAAAGGAAGAAAGCGTTCAGCTGTAGCACCCTTCCGGTGCCTAGCTGTTATGCCACGAGGGCTGGGATACTGTCAGGTTGCCCAAGCCTAGACAGGGGAAGTCGAGAGGCGGAGGTCGGGTTCGTACCACGGACCTTCCGGTCAGTAACTTCGCGCTCTAACCACTCGGGCCATCCCGCCCCAAGCAGAGAAATGGCCAACCATTGACTTGGCAGAGTGGTGTAAAAGAGAATAGAAAACGTTCGGGTGATGTTGGTGCGACTCGCCTTCCAGGATGAGGACCATGTGGCCGCCACTGCGCCTGGTTGAAGACGCTGCTGGTCGATGGCATTCTTGTCGTCATTTCCTATCCAGATTACCCGAATAAGTGTCTGGAGGTGTAATAACCTAGGAGTGATTGTGGTAGGCTACCAGTAATCCTTTCACCGCCTACTCTTATTCTTTTGTTCACAGTAAGGCTTCGTTGTACGGCAGCGAAGTGTAAAAAAAATTGAACTGATTTCATGATCATGATGATGATGACGATGACAGTTACATACTTCGAAAGGTTCGCAATACTGAATGACGTATTTCTGCTTTGCGATAATGCTCGTATCCATTTTAATCATTTCAAGGCTTTCACACTAGCGCTAACCGCGCGGTGCATGGCTGTATACACTAAAACTCCTACCTACAAGTGTTTTGAGAAAGGAACAAGCTAGCGGGCAAAAGGCGGTCGTAGCCAATCTAGATTTGTTTACGCGTGTTCTCTGTCTGTATGGCACGGCTACTGAAATTTTTACCCTCTGTAAGAACCACCCTCCAGATGTGACCAGTCGCAGTTGGTAACCTGTGACATCTCCGAATGGTTAGCTTCCTCCCATAGGAAACCAAGTATTGAAGGATTCGTTGTACGGCAGCAAAGTATCAGTGTTGATCACTGATGTTATGTTATCCGTGATGATGACTACTGCTTCCAGGTGTAACGGCTAATGTGGGTCACCTTCTCAGGAGGAAATAATTTGGCAGCCTTCAAAGTTGTATCCTTGAGGGGTGACAGCACCGTTAGCCGAAGCTGCAGTTGCTGAAACGGTCCGGTAATAGGATAACACACCTCGTGAAAGATTACCGTACGGTGGAATGGTGCTGTATTAGGTTTCTAACAATCAGCAGAGCAATGAGAAAACAGTAGTGTGGGAACATTGTTTATTTATAAATCAGATTATTTCAAATAACACATGGCACTGTTTACACGGCGACCACTTCTTCACCACAAAACATATGAACAACCATGTCCGGATAGATCTTCTTGCCATCGCAATCGTAGAGGAGTAACCGTAGGCAAACGTCACAGAGTGGGCATGGTTCTAGTGGGAGTAGCGTACCCACTTTTGAAACAATCCAGCGACAGACTAGCCGCTTGCATACATAGCACCGGATTGACCGGATGTAGCCACGACCAGTTAGCATGGGGAACATTTCGGGTGACTGGCATGCATCGCGGTCAACGAGCCTAAAACATGGGGTAAGCAAACGTTGAACATCAAGAGCGAAAGTAGTGAAATAGACTCATGTGGCATTCGTCACTAGACGAACTAATCAAATTCCGAGGAAACATCCCACGTCCAAAAGCATGGATGGTTCCGGAGAGTAGTTGGTGTGCAAACGTCCCAGGAAATAGTAAACTTTATTCTGTTTTCCTGAAACGTCTATACTCAGAAAGAGCTTGCACTATGTAGCTATATATCTCTGATGTATCGGGGAAATTCTCTTTTCAAGCTGTTTTCTTTTAACTAAACTTAAAAGTGGTCTAGTTATGGATCAGTCACATCAGGATTCGTTTGCGTGACCGACCCTTCGCTAAGGGTGTTCGCACGTTAGAACTAGAATGTGATGTTTTGCTCGAGGCTTGTTTTACCTTGATCCTCGTGAGTGGAGACACCCTCTTGCTAATCAGTGATAAAAATGTACACCGTACAAAATTTCGGACTTGTTCCTGAGGAGTATTCGCAACCCGACAAAGTCAACCGATGCGCAATATTTCCTTGAGGTGGAAAACGACGATCTTTTTCGATAGTGGGAAACATTGCTGCTCTCGAAGCAGTAGCATGTACAGAATTGTGGGAGAGGACACTCGGAAGGAGGTTTGTTCTACCCCTGGAACAGTTTGAATAGAAAAAAGCGTTCAAGCAATATGGAATAATGCTACCGTCTACTAACTCACACGTCCACAATGTGCTGCCCAGGCAGCTGAAATCATGCACCTCCGAAAAAGTGGAGATTAGCGGGCTACACAAGTGGCTGAAATACGTGGAAACAATCTAGGCAACCCAAACATGGAGACTGATGAATGGATCCCACGTGCTTATGTTAGAACAGTACAGCTCCCGATACACTCCTGTGAGATAAACCGATGGATGGAGCTAACACGTTTTTTATTATTCACGAAATTGTTTCACAGGGGAAGAAAGACCCATACTCAGACCCGTTGCATGTATGGTAAACATTGAAGTGGTTAAACATGTGAAAGGACGAGCAAACACGAAAGTATACTCCAGTACGTATTGATAAAGCATAACTTTGCAGAATCATGCAGGTTTGAACAAACTAACGTTAACCACAGTCCTGGGACATTGATGATCATAAGAAAGTGCATAGTGGAAGAGCTCCGGAGGCGAGTTGTTCTCGAAAAAAAAATAAGAAAAATAGTTCTGTGAAGCCGAAGTGAATAAATACAAGATGTGAGCGCCTAAATGAGCATAGGCCCGTCGTTTGACTTTGGAAGGCGGATGGGGCAAACTCGGTGGAGTAACAGAGGCGATAAAATAGCGAAAGTGAGACAACCCAACTGCGAGGGGGGTTGACTAGTTATCGGTAAATGAATGGGGTGCCGGGGATAGTAGTGAAATATGTGCAGAAGGCGAACCGCTCCAAATATAACAGCAGTATTCCATAGTGAGGCACACCTAGGACTTGCACAGAAGTTGAAAGGGGAACCGAGTTTTCTAAAGGGTCGATTGTAAGTAATTTCATACGCATGGTACAAATGAGATTATTTTACTCTGTCGTGGTGGTCGGGCTTCAGGGCTGCAATGGTCCTACAGGTTACGTTAGCTGGAATGCAGTTTTTCAAGTGTGATAACGGAGCAGCGATCAGACGAGGAACAGCGAGACAGCCTGGGGGTAGTCGCGCTACCCCCTGCGGCAGGAGTGTGCTTCGTTTTGGTCCATATTTGTGAGAACAGCGACGCTGCCTTCTAGAGAGGAAAGACGTTAGAAAAGGTAGTCTAGAAACCGCACATGCCGGTCGCACAGTTGATCGTCACCACCAGCGAGATACCCAATACATTCGAGAGAGAAATAAACATTGCGATGAGCTCAATGCAACTTCAAACGCATCTACTGTTTGTACCGACATGAAGTCAGGTATTCATGTCTTACTTTTGCGCCATCGGTTCAAGTCAGAACCTTTCAGTCAAATGGGTTGATTGGCCCCTGGGAGAGTCCCACAAAAAAATCCTTGTTGCTGCCTCACGGTTCGCGACGCTAATGAAAGAGTCCCAGAACAAAATCCTACATCTCATTGCCTTGAGCGTCTGACTCAAAAGAGCTAGAGCCTCTAGGTGTGATAACTCAGCCTAAGCCCTGCCTCGGACTTGACGGCAGATAAGTATCATTTGTCCTGAAGGCGCCTCATGCACCGATCCCTACCCCAACCAATTCTTTCAGCTTCTTGGTCGTTGGTCTGTTCGCCGAAGTTATTAGTTGGATTACAAACTTTTCATCATCAACTGAGGCGGGGTTGTTATTGCGGGATTGACTGCGTGCTCCATTCAACTGTCAACCGCTTAACCCTTGTGTTGTATCCAGACTTCTGCCAAGTAGAATAAATCAAACGAGACCAAACCGAAAGGATCTGCCCCACATTGTTGGTTTCAACAATCGGACTGTGTCGAGTTGGACAAAAGGCATCGCTTGCTCAGACCTCTCTTTCGAAACAGCCACACAACCTTATTCTGGTCATATACCTCGAACCCCTCGAAATGGAACAAGATCCCTCACACTTTGACCTTTGGGTGACTGGTGATTCTGAAGCAACGATTTGTGGTATAAGAGTCGTGTATAGCCCGTGACTGAATGCGGTCTATCCTACTATGCTCCAAGGGATAGCGGTCTTTTCGCTGTTTTGTTGCTTGGTTCAATTAATAACAGTGCACCCAGACGCTGCGTTTACGTGTTAGTATACGCTCTGACAGATAGTAATTCAGAGACAAAGAAGATAACTTCCATCGGGCGTCGTGGCTGCTGCGGTCAGCAAGAAGTGCCACTACCGTGATTCTGTCAGGTGACATGAAGCTCAGGTCGGCCGACTAAGCCCAGAAGAAACCAAACTGCTTCCAGAAGGACGGATGTCAGTCAAATGATCTCCGAAAAGGTACTTGCAGTGTACTTGTAGAAACATTATCTCAAGAGATGGGATGAACCCGAACGGAACGTCGACGCCAGCCCCATCGACAACGGAAATTCAACATGCAGTTACATTCCTTCACTGCAACAAAACACCTGGTTTGCATCATGCATTCCTCAAAGGAGAATATCGACAGAATGGTACGTCCCGACGGTTATTCAAGAAGGGCTTAAGGAAAACTACTGGGATATCTGTCCAGTAGCCACAGCTTCCAAGGTGCTGATTTTGCGGAATATAGATGGCTAGGATGAACTGCTCCGTTGTTTCAATCCACGAAGACAGAAGGACAGCGGTTCAACTATGATGAATTCCAAATAGTTGCTCATGCAAGAACAAAACGGCAGCGGGAGTTTGCCGCGGCGTAGTACCCCACCGATAAATCAGTCAATAAGCACGTTGACGTCGACTCAGTGTACCAGCCGCTACAAACAAAAGAACTGTATGACTACTAAACTCTGAACCATGTGGGAACTCAAACAACAGCGAACGGACCACTCGGATCAAAGAAAACAACTACAATTAACGAATCGAGCGAAGGAAAACTACACCACAAATCGAGAAGGAAACAGACCAATCCCAGTGGAGAATAGAACTTCGGATTGAAGGCGTCCAAAACACCAACCAGGTGAAAGGTAATGAGACCATAGTGCTAATCAGATCCCAAGTTGAACAGCCGCATTACGCGGAAGATTCGTCGAGAGCAATCAGTCACGTCAGTTATTAGGTATTGTTTACAAACTATATAAGCACGGGCAGGACAGGATGCACTCAAACTTGTACTGATGATATCACTTCTATTGGTGATCTCCAGTGGCTAAGAGACCAGAAACCTTACAAGGTACTCTCTGGTATCATCCCACACAGGCTGATCCGCTAGAACTAAGCTGGTTGGGGTCGCACTGATCAGAACTTCACTTTGGGGCAAATGCTGGAACCGTCCACTCTTTTGACGACTAGCAATGCCCGTTTTTTTTCGATCATCATCGTCAAAAACTAAAAAAGTGACGATGATGGGTGTCCCTTCTAAATTCCTGTCTTTAAAAAGTCTATGGCTCGTCCCCTGTATGCGCGTAGTAAACTCTTGAGTTTACCGCATCTAGTGGTATCAGGTAATGATGTCCTCCATCGCCTGTTTTTACTTTCGCAAACATTGTGCCGCTCGGTTACTTGGCTCTAACACTTCCGGGATCGGATTAATTTTGGGACGTTTGCTCACGGACACTGAGTACGCTGATGATATCGTTCTTCTTGGATCAGATCCTACGAAAATGCGAACAATTTTGAATAACGTGGAAAGTTCTGCTGAATGACTCAGTATGGAAAGTGTAAGGTGTAACTTCAAGACCGGGTGGAATCAAACCAAAGCACCATGTTTTCAGGTGAACTGATCGATGTGGTGGATGGATTCGTTTGTCCGGACAGATGCATAAGTCACAGCGGACTGGTGAAATCACTTGTCGAATTGGGAGGCGCTCATCAACCTGACGTGTGGCGTCAACATGAAACCAGGGTAGAGTGTACAGTGCTGCGATTTGTCGTGCTTCATGAATCACTGAATTGGCTATGGCTTGCAGATCCCCGAAGACAGCCCGACCGCCGGTCCCTCCGAAAAACTGCGCGCGTGCAGGTGGAACATCGGATCAATAATGCTGAGCTACATCAGACGGTCTCCAAGATCACTTTCCCTCGACCAACCGATTGGTCACATTCCCTAAGTTACGCTGATAATGCCTCGTAGAGCCTACTTTGCACAGCCGTATATCGAAAGGAAATAACCCAGGGGCATAGAACCCCTTGCCAATCAACTCAATTGCGTTAAAAAAATCCCGTCTTCTTGGATGGTGACAGCAGGACGAGATAAACCAAACCTGGCAGAATGTCCAGGGCTTCAATGGCGTCAGGAATACGAGGATAGGAGGAAGTAGAGAAACTCCAACTGAGTGTTTCTGCAAGATTCCAGATTCCAGCTTCTGGCAGGTGTAGGCGGGTGTACCAGTTATCGGCCTTGTGAATAACAAGCACTGCCCAGTGAATGAAAACAGTACATGGACTCCGAGCATCAACATAGTCCGAAAGAGATTAACAGCACGAAGACACAATATTGAACAATTCTGGAAATGAGGGTCTACTGGGCCTAGAAAAGTGGGGTGTAAATTAGATCACTCGGACGTCGAGGAGATGTAGCTATCCCAGAGATATGAGCTAAAAAATTATTGCATACTGTCCCAATCAGGAGAGAAGTGACAACGAAAAATAGTGAGACGGGAATATGTGAAGGACAGTGGACAGTGTTGTGGACGCTGAAATCGCCGAGGTTACAAAGGTAAGCGGCGGAACCGGATTGTACGATGTGTTCGCAATTGACACTCTATAAAGAGAAAAGCTAACTGGTATCTTTTATATTGTATGGTGGGTCATTCACAAATAAACCACGTGTTAGTTTGAAGAAATCTTACGCCGAAAAAAGTCGAAAATATGGTGAACAGTCGAGAGTAGTGAAAAATATCGACAGGAATGGAGACAACATCCGCGCTTCATAAAATTAAAACAATGACATAAAGGTAGCTAGGTGTGAGACACTTACGGAAAAATTGTAGTTCAGTGGTGAAGAGAAAACATGTAATGCGCCAACCTCACTGCTAAAATTATGGGTATCGCCTAGCAATATTTCTAATTTAAGGGGAGAGTTGTGGACATTCACTTTTCTTTGATGGATGAGAAACCAGTATGCAAACCTAGAGAATTGAAGAAACGAAATGCGCACTACAAGCTGGACGACGATGCCTACCAGGACTGCAGAGTGGGCCACCGACCGTTAAATTGAGTTCATCAATTTCACAACCAACGTTGGCTTGCTTGTAAAATTTTTATCTCGTTATGGTGACTACGGCTGTTGGCATCTGTAACAGGGTGAAGAAAATGACGTCTTTGCACCCGAAATCTCGTTTATGCAGCTCACGCGCAGTGGTTATGCCAGAGATGCAGAGGCTCAGAAACGTTCAGTGAGCAATTCATGTACTTAGAGAGAATTGCTATTGGGGGGTGTAAATTGATGGAGGCTTTCAGTCTTGGCAGTGCTTTAACTTACCTGTTCACATATCACTTAAAGTAGTGGTACTGAGAACGTATACGAGCTGTTTTGGTAAATGCAAACTCCACCACATATATTTACTTGGTACTGTATTGTTATTTGCTTTTCAAGAAGTACAGCGCTGAGCCACTTTTGAATCACTCCCAAAATGCAAGAAGGATTGGTCAATCTAAAGAACAATGGACATTCTAGCAGGTGAAAGGGGCAGGTAGCAGTAGGCAGGCAGGAAGCAGGCTGTGAACTGATACGCCACCTGAAACAAGGCGAACACAGAAGACAGTGACTAAACTTACCTGATATCGGTAAACACGATGACATGTTCGCAGTTGCCCTGATGGACATAGTGGTATGGCTTTCCAATGTGAACGACCAAATCACGGATAAGTACATCGTTCATCGGAGCCGAAGTAAATGGGCCTTTTGAATCGAACTCTGGTTTGGTTTTGATCCATTCAAGAATAGGTCTAAGGTGCATGAGTGCACACATGGGGGGATGCGTACTTACTGACTAAGACTGTGATGTTCCCGACTCCGAAGGTCATCATAAAACGTATTTTCAATAAAGAAGTAGGACGACTTATACAATCGTTCTGCTGGTATGTGGAGGTTTGGATCATCCAGTGCTTCACTGCAATCACCCAACCAGACCTGAGGATGTGATTAGGCGAGGTCGAAATTCTACTTACTTTATCCTGAGGACATTTGACAGCATCTCGTAGCTGGGTCAGCTTATTTGATCCAAGCAGAACAATCTGTTGCGTTGTAATCAAGTAACGAGACTGTTAAGGATAGAGTGACATCAATAGGCAGTAAGATTACCTGTGTCGCTAGGTCCAGTTGTGACAAAGAGATTGGGCGGTGGACATGAACGGTGACAAAGACATCCCTCAGCAACTCAGTTGCCTCGGGAGATTCGTGCACCATATTCTTGTAGGATAAGTCAACATACGGTTTTGTGACCCGCCTTAACTTGGTTTGCAGGGATATAGGAGAGGCAGCTGTTGGTGCGTAGCATTTGAGGACTTCCAGTGTCCTAAGTTTGATCAGATCCACATTTCGTGCGGGTACAGTCTCCAAAATTGCCTCGAGTGTCGTGTTGTCATCTTCAATAAAAAGGGATTCAAGACTACAGTGCTGAAGTATAGGAAGATCAAATTACCTGCAATCTTGTTGTAGTTGCTTGAAGGTAGACGCTTGCGATACCAAGTCAGCTAATGCATTGGAAGCCGAAGATGATGCACAATGTTCATCTAGATGGAAATACTCATCTGGAATGGTGGCTTCATACAACCTCGGTAGATCACCGATGCGCAACGCAGGTGATTCGATGTTGCTGATTTCCATAGAAATGTGAGGGTTCGACTCAAAAACCCAACTGAAAATTACATTCGATAGATTGTAAACACTGACAACGAAGAAGCGGTTGTTGAATAAAACTGCCACCGACTCAAAATGCTATCTGCAAACAATTCAAGCCCTTGAGCACCTAAAAGCGTGCAACGCAACATTGCGTTGCGATGGTGGTGCCCACCATCAAACCAGCGCCGAATCCAAATAGACCACATCGCCGTCAGTTATCGGTGGCGAGGGTCGATCCCTGCCTGCCGCTCCTTCTGGAACACCAGCGTGGACTCCGACCATGCACTTATACGCTGCTGCTTTTCATTGCGCTTTTCAGGTGTACGCAAATCGCGCAGACCTCGCTTAGCCAGTGAGAAGCTAGTGGACCCAGAAGTTAAACGAAACTATCAGAACCAGCTCCTCGAATGCCTGCCGGACGGTACGGTGTCGAATATAAACAAACACTGGGAAAAACTATCCAAAGCGCTAGTCAAACCCGGGACGTCTGTTTGCTGTACAACCCAGCCAACCCCATCCAAGCATTGGATATCTGATAGGACCGTGACTTTGCTGGAGACCAGGCGACAGATTCCACGTGGCCACCACCACAACTCCACCCGGCGCATCAACCGACGCCAGGTGAAAACGAGTGTCCGCGCAGACCGAGGAGCTTGGTGGAGCCGAAAGGCCGAATAAATAGAGGATGCGAAGAATGCTGGAAACGTAAACAAGCTGTTCCACTTGATTCGTTCGACTGGTCCTCGGAAACGTTGAGGGGATGGTAACCAACAACCTCTTGTCAGTCAAATAATCAGGGGCCGAAATGGCTCCCTGATAAGCAGCAAAGCAGAACGTTTGGACCGCTGGGCACAGTACTTCAAACAGTAATTCAGCTGGCCACCTGCTACGTCCAATCCAGAATCCTGGCCTTCAACACAAAGGTGGACCGTAAATATGGAGCCGCCTTCAGTCTCAGAAGTGTCCGAATGTATTTCTCGACTCAAGCGTCGTCGTGATGTTGGTCCTGACGACCTTCCACCTGCTCTTTTCAAGGATGGCGATGGATTCCTCAGCCAGTGCCTGTCTAGCCTATTTGGGAAGACCGTCCCAGACAACTGGGGTGAATCGATAGTAGTGCCCACTTTCAAAAAGGGTACTCGCAGTGAACTTAGTAACCACAGAAGTGGTAGTTTGACGCCGATTGTGAAAAGGCTACTGGCGTCACTGATTCTTCGTCGTCTCATGGCGGCACGCAAAGTCTTGACTCGTGAGAATCAAGCGGGATTTCGACCGGGTAGAGGCTGCGTTGACCACATCTTCACACTCCATCAGGTGTTAGAGCAACGCCACATGCACAGACGACCCAAAATCCTGGTATTTCTCGACTTCAAGGGTGCGTTTGATTCTGTCGACCGATCAGTGTTGTTAACTACACTTGCTCAACAGGGTATGCCCCAGAAGTTTGTAAACATTATCTGATCTTTGTATTCACATACTACGTGGCGGGCGAGTGTATGGTGGGCTCTCCAAAAGCTTTCCTACAAAAATGGTTTCAGACAAGAATGCCCACTCTCTCTATTCTTGTTCAACTTCGTCATTGATGAAATAATGAGGTGAGCACCAGGTCTTCAAAACCCCGGTGTTCATATTGTTGCTGGCGAGAGCCTTGTCGATTTGGAGTACGCAGATGACATCGCCCTCATCTTTGAATACCTTAGCGAAGCACAAACCCTGTTGAACAGACTGACCACCATCATGCCATCTTTTGGCATGCGCCTTGCACCTTTAAAGTGCACTCTCCGAACACATCCCTTACAATTCACGGAGAATCACTGGAGATTGTGGAAAACTTCACATAACTCGGTAGTTGTATTGGCTCCGATGAAGTCAGCGCAAGAATCTCAGAGGCGCGAACAACGTTCGCTAATTTGCGTCACTTGTGGCGTCAAAAAGGCATCTCACTGGATTTTAAGGGCTGTACTTTACCAGGCTAAAGTAAGGGATGTGTTGTTGTATGGGTGCGAGACATGGCCTCTGTGGACAGATGGTGTGAGGCGTCTTCAAATTTTCGACCACCCATGCCTCAGAAGCGTGGCTGGTTTTGGATAGCGTCAGCGTGTTGGTAACGAGGTGACAAGAAAACGGGTGTTTGGTTGTACTGCAAGTACTTCAGTCCGGGAAGACATCCAGCATCATCGAGTACGATGGCTGGGTCATGTTCTACGCATGCCGAAACACCGTCTACTGAGACGAGTGTTGTTCTCCGTGTCTCCTTCAGGATGGCACGAACGGCGAGGTGGATAGCGCACGACTTAGCAGAAAGGTGTGAAAGAGAGTAGGAAGAGTTTGGAAGTTGTTGGGGGGTCCCGTGGCCCCGCTTGTGCTTGGCTGGAGAAATTGCAAGAAATAGTGGCTGATCGATGTCAGTGGCGTTTGTGCTCTCAGTTTCTTTC
>NW_008751833.1:564874-568330 GCF_000715545.1 Opisthorchis viverrini
TATATATATATAATTAGACGAACCTTATGGTTGTACGGTAGTAAAGCATCAGTGCCAACACTGATGTTGCTGTCTTTCATGATGATGAATTTACGGATTATAGACGTGGCCGCCGTCCCTAGAAGGCCCTCACTGGTTGTTTTTGACCATAAATGCCTCCGCAGCAGTTCGCGAGTTTTGTGGGAACACCAGATAAGTAGTACTGAAGTACATCAGACGGGTTCTGGGAAAACTCATTCATTCGTCTTCTGGAAAAGACGTCGCAATTTTTTTTCAAAACTCTGACTACAGGAGACACAGATGAGCTGGGGTTTCGTAAAATGCGGAACCGCTGTAAATCAGAAATCCGCCAGTGGGACATACGAAAACAAGCCACAATTCTGGACCTTGCCTGGAAAAACAGAAATGTGCTGTTCAAATACATGAAACATCGCCGCAGAAACAAGCCATCCGCGTTCTCCCTGAGAGCCAGGAACGGAGAACCTAAGAGTGACCCAACAGTGGTATCTGAGGTTTACAGAGAACACTATGCGTGTCTATACACAGCTCCAGCGTCCTCGTCACATCCAGTCTTGTCAAGGCGTAACTTCGAACAGCCTCTAACCGACATAGTCTTCACGGTCTAGAACATTCATCAACTCTTGCACAAGATCAACCCAATCTGCGCGTTGGGGCCCGACGACGTCCATCCAAGGATCCTGAAGGAAACGTCGTCTGCAGTGGCAAGTCAGTTCTATCTGGTGTTTCGTCAGTCGCTTGATGAAGGCCACCTTCCCTCTGCTTGAAAGGAACCGATTGTCAGGTCAGTCTACAAAACTGGTGACCGACTACCGCCTGGCAGCTACAGGCCTATGAGCCTCACTAGCGTGCCGTGCAACGTAATGGAACACATTCTGAAGCGAGCTATCCTAGATCACCTTACTTCCAACAAATTGATATCTCCAGCTCAACACGGATTCCTTCCCAACCGCTCTCAAGCCAAGGACGAGGGACTTATATCGGTCGCCATATTTTTTAACTTCTCAAAAGCATTTGATCTGGCCCCACACGTCCCGCTGCTCCATAAACTCCACTCAGCGAATGCCTTTGTCATGCATGGTGAAAAAGGACCAGAAAACACCATGAGGCTAGACGCCAAAAAGAATTTGCGTATCTGGGTCTCCTCAAACTTGTCCTTCGCACTACACCATGAGAAACCGACCCAAAAAGCATTCGCCATTTTACGGATGATCCGACGCACTTTCTCCCATGTTACTCTCAAGGAATTCCAAATGCTCTATGGGGTCTACTTCAGACCGCTCCTGGAATACGCCAACCAAGTTGTCTACTCAGGACGCACGAAAGACGTCACCTTCATTGAGCGTGTCCAGCGAGCTGCCACGAAAATAGTTGCCGGCCTAGAGTCCGTGGAGTACGAAACCCGTCTCGCGGTGCTTGACCTATTTCCCATGGAGTACCGTGGCCTCCGAGGGGACTTAATTCTTACTTTTGTCCTGTTTGAACAAAGCTTGGCCAACGGGTCTTTCACCGTTGACCCAACAAACAGACGGCGGGAACATGGTAAGATTTTCAAGCTCAGATAATAGCTGCGTGGAATGATCTTCCTCCGACGGTTGTCCACGGTCCTTCTAGAACCCAGTTCAGAGCACTATTAGATATTTATGCGAGTCCTCGTGCTGACAAGCATCCTGCCATTCGCTGAGAACGCAAAGACCAGTGCTACACCCTTTTTCACTTGTCTTTCAAGTGGACGACAGCCGCTGAACAACACGAACAAAACCGACCCGGAAAACTTGGGTACAAGCCTCGATCCTGTGTATCGATCCGTCTCCCAATAAATCGGCTGGCTGCACTGGTTGGACCATGTGCATCGTATGACAGATGACCGTTTGCCTCTTCTTCCAGCCGTGTCGGGTGGGGACGACCCGAGGGGTCAGTTCATGGCCTAGCAGCGAAGCGTGAAAGCCCTTAACATCAAACTCAGTCGCGGTGGCAAACGCTGTCTTATTAAAAGGGATCGCAGGAGCTCTCGATCGAGAGCCCCCAAATAAATGACGTTCCCTGTATGTTTATATGATTGTGCCCCCCTCCCGCGTTCTGGGTTTTGTCATCCCAACCACACCCTCGATCCTGTGTATCGATCCGTCTCCCAATAAATCGGCTGGCTGCACTGGTTGGACCATGTGCATCGTATGACAGATGACCGTTTGCCTCTTCTTCCAGCCGTGTCGGGTGGGGACGACCTGAGGGGTCAGTTCATGGCCTAGCAGCGAAGCGTGAAAGCCCTTAACATCAAACTCAGTCGCGGTGGCAAACGCTGTCTTATTAAAAGGGATCGCAGCGCAGGAGCTTCGAGAGCCCCCAAATAAATGACGTTCCCTGTATGTTTATATGATTGTGCCCCCCTCCCGCGTTCTGGGTTTTGTCATCCCAACCACACGTGCCCAGGCGCTCAGAGGATAACCTGTTAAACCTGTGATATTGTGCTTTTCCGGGGATGCTTGGTGGGAGCTACTAACATACTGACATATTTATCGACAACATCGCGTTTTCATTTTCGGCACCATCTGGCGTCTATCCTCAAAGCACCCACACAGTGAGCCTCGATAATTTTCATACACACATTCTTATTACGGTGCCAGACCTTCGGTGCCGGCTTGACTGGCTGCTGTCCAGAAGACGACCTTGAACTCTAGGGTTGTTCCTATTGGTTCCCGAACCCAACAGCCAAACTGTAGCGTGGGATGTCAGGAAGTCAGCGGTATTCGACGTTCGAGAGGACGGCACACGTCAGTTCTGAAATGTGCAGATATACGGACTGGTATTAATGAATCCACACAGTATACACAGCACACATGCGCACAGGTCGGGTGGAACAAGGGAGAAAGCCGGAGTGTGGTAACGACACGTGTATTGAGCGAAACCGAAAACGGAAGCGGGGGGTGTGTCAGGGTCGGGTCAAGGTCAGTTAGGGGGTGTACAAGCGGGGTACTCTTCCCTGTCCAGGGCCCGTGGTGATTCGTCCGTGGTACCTGCAGTGGGGGAAGAGAGAAAGGGAGGGGCACGTATAAGGTCATATGAGAAACGGGCAAGCAGATACATTCGAGTTTCAAATGCGTTACACACCACTGCTTCGGGGACCCCGGCCACTGACATAACTAGGCCAAGGTCACGCAGCTTTAGTTCACGGATTCACGGATTCACGGATTGATACACAGGATCGAGGCATTTGCCCAAGATTTCCGGGTCGGTTTTGTTCTTGTCGGTCAGTGGCTGTCGTTCACCTGAAAGGCACAAGTGAAAAAAGGGTGTAGCACTGCTCTTTATGTTCTCAGCGCGGGGCAGTATGCTCGCCAGCGCGAGGATTCCCATAAATAAATGTCTGATAGTGCTTTAAATTGGGTTCGAGAAGTAGCGTGTACAACCATCACATGAAGGTCATTCCATGCAGCTACT
>NW_008751833.1:569429-575754 GCF_000715545.1 Opisthorchis viverrini
CTTCTCTTCGCTGCGGTATGCATTGCACCCTTGACATAGAGTCAGCTGGCACAGACAAACGGGTCAGGAGAGTTGGCTAGTCGGCTTATTTGGTCGTCCTGTAAACCCGTGCATTTGAAATGCCACCAGGCCTTGCAGGCGTGGCATTGCATACCGCGTTTGACGTTCGACGGGCAGCCATTCCGCCCACATCTATTGTGGTCTACCAATGGCTGCGGAGGGCGATCGGTATGGATTGACGTCATGTTTCGGACTAGATGTAAAATAGGTGTGCTCAAAATGTGAAGGGTTATCACTCAAATGTTTTGTTAGAGTAATAAAATTCAACAATTACTCGTGTGTACTCTGTGAATAGATTGAACAACGAAAAAAATTTTCACGAATTTGCACGAGGGAAAAACGCAACCGATTTCGAACGTACCGCGCTCTGATTCTAGGGGTTGTTCCTATTGGTTCCCGAACCCAACAGCCAAACAAGGATTCACGGGTGGCGCGCTCACTTGACTTCACAGCTCACGGTGAAACCTGTCCGATGATGGTGATATTCCACCAGATTTTATCCAACGCACATCTTCCTCCCCAATCCTCCTTAAGCCAACTTACGTAGCGTATGTATCCGTTTTCACTGACTAATCTGTGGCTGTTTAATCTGTGGCTGTTTAATTTTTAGAGTACATCCCAACCGCAATTTGAACTGATTTTGTCGCACGCCACATGATGGGAATCGGTTCCACGTCCTAGATTCCCATCCTTGCGTGGTCGACAGTTAAATGCAATACGGTCAAATGTGGTATCTTTTTTCAAATACTCAGCGTATACATAAGTCCTGTCGCAAAGCGCTAATTATGCGGACGGTAATCTGGGTTCTGATTAGCGTGGCGTACCTAGCAGGTCACAAACTCAGAATGTTAGTGCAACTTATGGCGTTAAAGTGTACACAGTGAAATCACTTTTCACTGATGTTATCCAGGCCCGGAGAAATCAGATTTGTCCGCATTTCCCTCGTATTTCACGTGCATACGCTTACCGATGCTTTGGGTGCACTTAACTGGATTTGTTAGTCCGCGAGTTTCAATATGGAACTTTGAGTCGAGCGCTGGTTCGACAATTCCAATTATCAAAATGAATGATTGGGTTCGAAAACCTGCGGCACTATTTACACAAAAATAAGTCAATTTATTCAACAAACCTCAAATGTCCACGATCTTGTTGTCAACAATTGCAAAAGTCCGTCACTGACGGGTAGGGAGCAGAGCCAATGTACGCACACCAAACAACGCCTTGTGGAGTATGTGTTTTTAGTGGATGTTGCGGTTATTCCTTCAGAGAATGGCCCCAAGACAGTCCTGTGTGCCATTGCGGCTACACTAGAGTCATGACAAAACATGTCTGGCCAATCTGAGTAAACAAGGCATGAATACGTACGGATGAATGTGTAGGTCAGCTGGGCAACTCCAAACCCATACAGCAGTGCCAGCCGGCTACCGCGGTGCAGTGAATGGCGGGTAAAAATAAGAGGACAAGCTGAGATCGAAGTAATGTGGATGGAGCAAGCACATAAATGAGGAATATTCTTGAGATCATGTAAGGTTCAATGTCATCTCTGACATATACCTATTTAGGCCTAGCGCGCTTTACTCGCATTGCCTGCGGAGGAAGTCCTAACCACAGTTCCCGATATGCTAGTACGTTTACTCACCGCATCCGGTGACCAGACATTTTGGGTGTGGAAAGCAGAACGCGGGGCTTCCAAAATCCCTCTATTTCAACTACGAGCGTGTTCAGCCATGGTGGTTCCTTGAAACGGGTACATATCTGCTGCGAATGCACGAGGGTTTTATTTGGTGGCCACGTTGCGCACTCAACTTAGCCATCAAAAATATACGAAGTCTTTGTATCGGGAATCACCCGTAAAGTTTTCTAAACCATTACAGCTGGTACGCTACCGAACCCTGGTTTTAGTGCACGGTATCTTAATCGGTGCGGGCTTTGCAGATAATCTGTGGACATAAGTGAAGTAACTTTTTTGCTACACTAATTGGTATCTTCCTTTTCTCCGCCTTTTTGTTTTCCTCGATGAGTGTTCTCGTGCCATTTCAACGGCTGTGTAAAATAGCTTTACAAATTTCGTTCTTACACGAAAATGCTCAACCAAATAATATGCCCTTCTCTTCAACTATCTGGAGGCCGACAAAACATCCAGGCATACTAGCCAAAAGTGCATTTGGGCTTGAAACGTACCGTTGGGTTAGGTCTCCTCTTGCCTGATTTTCACACCCGAATTAGTGAGTTACCAAACAGCTCCCTATGACCTCAGCGGCGCACCGTCCAGCTAGTGCACATCCCTTATAGTCTCAAAAGACCACGCTACTCGGTTTTAACCACCGCCATTCTTCACCATTCACACCCGAATGTTTTTCATCGATTTAAGGATTCAATGCTGGTGCTTCTCTACACTAGTTATAAATTGTAACCATTGCTGTTTTAGGCCGCAGCGCTTCTGGTAACCCTGTATATCGATTTCGGATCCTTTAACAGCTGTGGCTGTCTAGTACCTCACCCAAGTAGATTCAGCGAACCACGTATCACCTTAAATGAACGCAGGAATATTCGCGATACACACTGGTCTCAATCGGTCACAGCCACTGGCCGATTCTAACTACGCTAATGGTCCAAAGCTATTCGCCCAAGACGACCGCACGGGAGATGTCCAGCAACCCGAGTACGGCGGCACAAGAGCCAATAACAGCTTAATACCTAGCCCGTAGTTCACTACATCTCTGCTCTCTCTTCTCCAAGCTTGTTATGTGTGTTCACAAACCAGTCCCGATCTCCTGAATTACGTTCTTAGCCATTAAAATTGTCCCCATAGTATTAATTTGTTTACATTGAATACCAACAGTTAGTCGGCCTCATATATACCCGGCCAACAAATTTCCACACTTCTCAGAACCGTGCAGATTACCAATTAAAAAGCGACCGTACTACATGATAGAAAACTTTTCCCACCCAGTTGGACCGGTCGTGGCTTGCTATCCTCATTTTGCCATCCCTAACATGATCTGGTAGGCAGGTCATGGTCGTCGTTTCTTGCTACGGTTACCAGGTTAATCCAAGACGATAATGTTTTATTTGTTGCGTGCCCCAGTGGCGCTTATTTCTTCATCACAACATGCAATCTAACATCACTGAAGAATTTCGCTATACAATGTTCATACCGGACGTGGTTCCTCGTCGCAGATTTGCACTGCGTTTAGACCGTGCTTATTTTGGCATGTTCCCGTGTTGGGCGCTGTGGTGTTTTATGAGTACCTTAAATACTGTTATCCGCCCATAACTGATGTCAGTCTTGCCTACCTTCTGGGTGTACCATTATGATGTTCGTTTCTGGAGATGGTCCACACACCTGGTAGCGGTGGGAATCAGTGCCACTGCTGTTGTTCTTGAACAATATATGCAACGGACGGCCGATTTATGGGCTGCACTACTTTACACTAAATTGGTTTCAATGTGTTGAAGCTCGACGACATGCGGGAAAATAATCATCTTATGTAACATGCATTGTCAATACAGACCTACTTAACAATATGTTGCTTCCACCTGCGAATCGAAGTTGGCCAGCGGTTACTTCTCAGTTGTTCCAACTACCCATGAAAAACGTGTTCGCCGTCTGTCTACTTATTGAGGTTCCGTATCTCCGCTACCAGTCCCCTGGGTTTTTTGACCTGTTGCCCTTTATCAACTAGCAGCGGAATTTTATTGTCCGTACACTGCTTGCGATTTCGAACAAACTATATATATATGGGTGTCTACACCGACGAATAAACGGGTCCGCCTGGAATAAAATTCTGAAACCCTCTAATGGTAGGCGGGCGAGCTCTCAGCTACATCAACCCAAATTCTGCAGCGGTCCAATTTTTACTTACTTGTATATCCCACCTTACAAGATATGTTTCTTTGAGATTTCGTTTTACGCGGGCCTGTGTGCACGTCTTGATTTGACGTATGACGCGAGCCGCTTTGTCGCTATCAGCTAAAGACTGCAGGAATGTCCAATTTGTGGTAAATTCCATCCATCCATCTTTGAGGCACTTATCGTTACCTCCCGAACTTAATAACCGCTTGCTGCACCGTTCTATACGTACAAGTCTGTTTACACGGTCTGGCTTCCAGTATTCGTACATATGTATTATTTGATGCTTGCCCGCTAATGCTCTCGGAAGGCCCTACTACCCGCTATCACTGATTGTACGTTATGCTAAATTCATGAATCCAGTTAACCCATTTAATATTAAACCTAGTTCTAAAGAGTTCTCAAAACAGTATTTACTACCCCTAGGCAAATTTTCCCACAGTCCACTGAGTATCAACTGCGTGTATTCAAATAGCTTCAGCCATCCACTTAGATGCCTTGCTGCCAGATTGACGCAAAGTGACGGGCTTTATGCCCTTCAAACGTACTCTCTAAACAATCTGGGTACCGGTCCATCTGTTGTGCATAGTTAGCTTGCTTGTGGGCAGATTGCCTCGTGACTCATTATACGAAATCCTGGTGAAGATGCCTCGCAGCGACCCACATCACGAATGGATTTGTGCTGAAGTGCATTTATCCCGTGTGGCCTTTGATTCAGAGGATTTTGTTTGCCATTTTCCCGTGACAAAGCGATACAACGAACTTAGTCGTCCGCTGCTTCTACAAAATAGTTAAGAAAATGTAACATTTGCCACCCCTTCCCTGTATTTATACCGTGTGACAAGTCGACATTGATTTGGGCCTCTGGTATACAAAGCACCATGCTGAGGAAGTCATTTAACCAGTGTAAAGACTGTGAAACTCATTAGGATGGCAACAGGTTAAACTCCGTGGGAATATCAGAGAACTGATGTCAGAAATGACAAACTGGGAGGAGATTTGCGACCAGGTAAGGATAACCGCAAAACACTGCCTCAACAGGCTACTAATAACTGTCATGAATTGACAAACATTATCCGCGAGGCCAGCACAAACACAATGACATCCACCTTCCGACGCCGCCAATGGAGAGGATCAGTGATGCTGATCTGCAAACCATCCTGATCAGCGACTGCGTGCATGAAAATGATTCAGACAACCTTGGCTTTTGCTAGAGCGTCCATAAGCTCTTAGACTAACAGGGTTTTTTTAATTTTATGTAACACAGTTTACTTTTTTAAAGCAAAAGATTCCAGGCTGGTGCTATTTGAGTTAGGCTTAAAAAAAGATCCTGCTTCAGACCAAAGACCACCAGTGAAAAGCTCATTAACCACAATAATATCGTCGTGCAAACAATGAATTGTAGACCTGAGGTTAGATACAACATGTGGGTGAACTCAAAGACGTAGAAATTTAAAATTGGTTACGATTAGGACGGCTGTAAACTTTTTCCCCAAAACATAGTCATGCAGCTATCCAGTCACCCACATATTTGACTATTCAGCTCACAGTCGCTCACTGGATCGTGAGAGTTGTCTTTTTCATGCTCACAAACCACGTCACATGAATGTGGCTCATCGGACATCGATCGTCTGTACCGTCTAGTGATCGTAGCAACAACTCGTGTGCTGACATCCCACGTACATGCAAACGGACCGACATATAGGGAAACCAAACACAATCAGCGCGTGCAGACTCCCGCGCCCGCCAGGAGCAGAAAGTCAACCACTCTCCACAAGTCCGCAGAAAATTGTGGGACAGATGTAGCAGCCATGATGTGGCAAAAACGCATTTCCACCGCCCAGACTATCACCAAAAACTCTCACAAGCGATAAGTTCATCCCCTGACTTGCTACCGTTTCGCATTGCATTTATTTTTATACGTGTTGCAACCCAACACTGTCAACCATGGTAATAAATTTTATTACTTCGCCAGCTGCTGCTTAGCCCTCCCACCCAACTCCAAACCCTTACCCACCGCTGTTTACCTCCGAAGTGTGAACGGTCAGGGAAACCACCCTACTCTCAGTAACGTCACAATCTCCCTAGCTAATGTTTCTTCCCTTCTTCTTAAGATTAAGGACTCTGTTTTGCCAGGGGTCGATGGCCTTCCACCCAGTATTCTGAAACAAGGCGGCCGAGATATTGGAATACTTGCACTAAATCTTTTCACCCACTCCATAAACTATGGAGTCGTCCCCTCCCAGTGGAAGAAATCTGTAATCCGCCCTCATTTTAAATCCGGATCTAGGCAAACTCCATCTAACTACAGGGGAATCCATCATACATCCCTCCTTATGAGAACCCTTGAACGTCTGGTCAAAGGTCCATTAACCAAGTTTCTACTGACAACTAATGCCATAGATGACCGGC